>NC_071260.1:14451149-14631149 GCF_023375685.1 Ictalurus furcatus | reverse complement strand
GTCCAATACCTCCGCGATATCTGCCCAGCTTTAAATAGTCTTATCCTTTGCTCCATTGGGCTTAGCGGTGGTACCTTCCAACAAAGCAATGTCTCTGAAGTATGTTAGCCAAATGGAATGTGTAGAAGTGGATGGTTCCACCTAAAGCTTTAAAACAGTATTTTTGGTGGCTGTGCCTGCTGCAAGTAAAGTCATTTTTTGATGTGTGTTTAGCTGGTGTGGAGTCATCCAGTAGCAGGAAGAGCAGGGGATCCATGGATATCTCCAACTGTAAAATGTCCAAAAGAACAGTGCATACAAATGTCCAGAATGAGACCTCTATATGGCATTCCCAAAACATGTGTATACAAGAGCCTACTGTAGATTTATTGCAAAGATGACAATAAGGATTAGATGTAAACTTCATTTCATGAAATAAACTTGGAGTAATGCATGCCCTGTTAATAACTTTATAGTGGATCAGTTGGTGTGCAAGGTTCTTGGAGGTAGTAAAACACCTGGCCCATACCACATCCCAGTCAGGTTTAACCCCTTATTCCCTTTCCCGAAAGCAAGTAACTGGAATACTAGAGTACTGTTGTAACAAGATGGAATTATAGAGCCTGGAGACCTTACCTCTTGAAGGGAAACTGGAATCTAGCCAGTTCCAAAGTGGATGAGTGGATGGTCTACTATACATTAGTAGACCTGGGGAAAATGTACGTTATTTTTTAACATATTTAGTGGTATAGCCAGTAAGAAACAATCACCTTACTTAACTCCTGACTGGAAGCAAAAATGAGAAAAAATTGTGTTTTAAGCATTTCTTTTTTTACACAAAAATATATATTTTTATTAAATAACCCTAAAAGTCTACATGCAACTCAGTGAAACAAAATTAACATAATTAAAATGATGTAAAAGGTACAATGAAATAAGGTATTTAAACACAACTTAAAAGAAAAAAAATACGAGAACTTTGAAATTAAAAGGATGGAAGAAAAATACCATAAGTTACTTAACATCGGTGTGTTTTCTTCTAATGTGAACGCGTAGGTTCTTTTTATTCAATTCCATGTGACACTGATTACATTTAATTCTGATTGGCCTTGACAGAGGACGATGTGCTGCTGGTGGCTCTGGTGGAATGTGGGTAGATGTAACAGTTGGAGATGGAGATATTTTGGTGGACACAGAAAGTGGAGATGCAGGGACAGAAAGAGGAGGATGTGGGTGGCTTGTCTCAGTCTGTAAAAGTTGAGGTAAGGGAGCTGTCAAGGTAGATATGGGTGGTGGAGACTGGAATATCAGAGCAAATACTGGAGCTGAAGGTAAATGGATAGACATGGGGTATGAAAGTGGAGGCATCTGTGTAACAGACTGAGAATTTGTCAGTGTTAACAGAGGTGTTGGCAGTGTCTTGGCTATCGAGGGAAGTGGGCATGTCTGTGTGGAGACGGTAGAAGGTTGAGCAGTGGGTGATGGGTTATGGATGAGTGGAGAATCAACTTCCTGATCAGTTCTACCCAACTTTAGTTTGCATTTTTGAAGATGAGTAACTAACTGCACTTTCCTTATGACCGTGGCAGGACAGTAGCAGCAATGAAAATGTGCGTCGTCTCTACAGCCTAAATTGCACTTGACAATCACAAAATCTGGAGGAAAGAAATGCAAACAAAAAGTAAAATGTATACGCTCATCAAATTATATATACCTAAATTATTTTATATACATATACACACACACACACACACACACACACACACACACATACATATATATATACACACACACATTATATATTTATTTATATATATATATATATATATATACACACACACACACACACACACATATATATACACATACAAATATATATTCAAAACACGTGTATGGGGTGCCATTTGTAAAATAAAATGTGCAACAAAAACTGGTCCAATTTTGTCAGCTTTAACTACCAAAACAATCTTCTTTTAGATGTTGTTACAATGATGCTGTTAGCTGGTTAGAACCACTCAACTGTCATGATTCCTCTTGATCAGCCATGTTGGAGAGCCTTTATAAATCAGTCCCTCCAGGATTTTGTGATTTTACGATTGCAGAAATTAATGCAAAATCAAGGGACGCCACAATATTCTCAGGAGCGTTTTTAAATTTTTCAAAATGACCGCAGACACATTACTGCATGACATCACAACATGCATTCGGCCAAAGCCCTCTTCGATTCACATGGGTCGAACATGAGTACAGCTAAAAGGTTTCATTTACCAACAAACATCACTGTGAAAGACCCTGCAAAACTATTTCGTGCAACTGGAATTTTTTAAAATATTGAAAAAAGCTGCAGCAAATGAAATTTTTTTTGCAAAATTCTGTATGGACTGTATAATATGCGAGTTCGGTGCAGTTTGACTCTCTTCCCTCCATGATTGTAAAATAAAATGTGATTGGTTGGAGTGAGAATATGCTACAATTGGTCAGCGCAACATGGTCGTTATTCGATTGGCTTGAGTAGCCAGTGGGTGGAGTCCACCTATTTGTGGATCTGTGTGCATGTCTTGATGCTAGAAATGTTTCAAAATCCACAGAAATCATACATTACTGCTGGTTGTGAATGACGGTCTGCTGTCCCAGCAAAACATCACTGATGTGGTGGCAATTTCCAGGAAGATTGTTGGATATTTTATACACTCAGCCCTCACCTATTCATGACTTTATGACATTGAAGCACAGTTGGGTCAGCCCAGTAAAAGACTGCAGTAAGATGTTCTGACCAGATGGAACAGCACATACTATATGTCGCAATCGCTGGTGGAGCGGAGACATGCTTTGGGGGCATACGCTTTGGAACACGCGTTGCCAGCCACACAACATGCAACAGGGTGGGCTTATCAAGAACGTCATGAGCCTGCTCGAACCTTTTGAGAAAATTCTCAAAGGGTATTAGTTCCTCAACAGCAACACCCGCAGACGTCATTCCAGCAATCACTGAACTTAAACAGCATAAACAGGCACAGAACATGGAGTGGGCACTGGAAAAAAAACCACATTGCTGGAGGCGGTTCAGCAATATTGAAAAGGAGCCATTATTTTATACTGTAAACATGATGATGATTATTATTAGCAACATTTCTGCTACTACCATCTACTACTACTACTTACTATTGCTAATAACAAAAACAATATAATTATTGCCAAAAAATAATAATCATCATCATGTTAAAAACTTGTGTAGCCTAGAGTATGAAACAAATTGGATGAACATAACTATAGGTTGATAGTTATGCTTTATGTTTTCCTAGCTATATTTGAAACACAATCATTTGAACAATCCTTCTTGTCTTTGTCTGTTTATGTGAAAAGTACAAGAATCTCTACTTTTCAGCACAAGTTAAAGATCAAATGAAAAAGGTGCTTTTGGCTATGCTGGAGGGGGAGACCAGACATGAGGTTGATGAACCCGTTGCAGAAGCATCTGCAGTACCTGGTCCTGTCAAAGAAGCACCTGCAGCCAAAAAGCCACGTAGTCTATTACTTTCAGTACATAATGAAATGCTGAGGTGGAGCAGCTGCTGGCCAGCCCCTCATCTGTGCAGGTAAAGAGCTAACTCTCTGAGTTGCCTTGCAGCTGAAGCGAAAACGCATTGGCCTACTGGAGGATCAACAAAGATCGTTTCCCTGCGCTTGCTCCACTTGCCTGAGCCTACCTCTCTGCTCCATGTACAAGCATTGAAAGTGAGCGCTTGTTTAAGTTGGCTGGACATGTGATAGATGAAAGGAGAAAACGATTATCAGGTGATAAGGCAGAGATGCTTCTGTTTGTGAAGAAATTACTTGAGCATTAATGGCAAGTTTATCATTTTGCTGATACACATGTTGGCGACAAAGAAAGGGTGCCTTGTTATTTAAGTATTACCCACTGCACCTATTATTATTTGACAGAGTACACTTCAGTTTTGTTCATAGGCTTGTAATCTTTGGACTTTTGTGAAATGAGTAAAAAAGAAAAACGTCAATTTATAAACATAGTGAAAAATGACATCTGTTTTGTTATATAAAGCAACTCATTTTTAGTTAACTGTTATTTCCACCTCTTTCTAATCACAGAGCACTTTATTTTGAGAGTTGCTTAAGAGACAGAAGATCCTGTAACAGTTAGGGGAAAATTGTAATGTTTAATAATTTCTTTGATTATGAAAATAAAATTTTGCATTGAAGAAAAGTAGATTTTTGTTTGTATATGCCGTAAATTATAGTTCTTAGAAAGAAAATCGGAATCTTTAAAAATCGGTATTTGCAGGTCACACTTACAAAAAAAAAAAAAAAAAAAAAAATCAGAAATCGAAATCAGCCAAGAAAATTGCAATCGGTGCATCTCTACTTCAAAGCCATAAAATTAGAACCAGGTGTTCAAGATTGAGTGCCAGTGATTAGAACCTGCTGAGGGAGTGGAAGTGGAACATCTTATTTATATCCCTCTCATATTTAGTGCCTGGTGTTCCCTTTGTTATTGAGCAGTGTGGTGTCATCATGCCAAGATCTCAAGAGTTCTGTAAAGCCTTCAGAGAAAAGGTTGTGGATTCCTACGAGTCTGGCAAAGAATTTTAAAAGATCTCCAAATTATTTGACATACATCATTCCAGTGCAAGAAAAAATCATCAACAAGTGGTCAAATTTCAAACAATGCCAATTTGTCCATGATTGGCCGTCCCAGCAAATTCAGCCCATGAACAGACCATCTGATGCAAAGAACTCTCCAAGAACCCCAAAATTACATCACAGGATCTGCTAGTACGCCTTAAAACTGTTGGTGTCAAAGTGCATGCTTCTACAGTCAGAAAGAGATTGAGCAAATTTGACCGGCATGGGAGACGTGCCAGGAAAAAGCCTGGATTTGAATCCCATCTGAACGTTGTGGGGGGATTTGGAACGGGCAGTACATGCAAGAAAACCCTCAAAAATCTTGCAACTGAAAGAATATTGCATGGAAGAGTGGTCAATAATTCCATCAAGCCGATGTCAGAGACAGGTGGACAATTATTCAAAACATCTACAGCAGACAATACTAGCTTCTGAGGCCAAGGGTGTACTTACTTTTCCACAGAAGAATCACATCTATTGATATTTCTGTTGAATAAATGATTGAAAAAGCTCATTTTCCTTATGGCTTTGTTCAAGTATATCAACTTCATTAATAAGCACTGTGTCAAAGATGATCAAATGTTTGCTTGTTCAAATATGTCAAAAAAAATTACAAAAATTTCCATGGGGTGTACTTAGTTTTTCCACGACTGCATTTACACTTTACAGTTAAATTTATATTCAAGATTCACATTTAAAATTTAACGTTTAGATTTAGCTTTGATGTTTATTTTTTAAGTCATAAAATGATTGTAAAAAAAGAAATAAATGCCATAATGCATGTGTGTGTGTAAATTTAGCTAAATTGATCTGTTTTTGTAGTTAAATCTGACAACAATTGAGCAGTTTTTGTTAGACATTTTATTTTACAAACGGCACCCCATACACCTGGCTGTATCCTACTCACTCACCATCATGCTGCACTGCCAACCTGAAATGGTTCTCCACATGGTTTTTAAAGCTCAATAGTGATGCTGATTTGTTGACATACGTCTCACAAAAAGGGCAGTGATACAATTTACAGCACCTTGTGCACCTTGAGATCAAGGGTCTCCCTCCTTTTTTAAGGACAGTAGCATGTATCTGGAACAAAAACAATTACAAATAAGTACTGATTATTGATCTGAGTAATATCAAGTTGATTTTACATAAGCCCTACAGCTTCAGTACAACTCATTACTTTTATTTACAGAAGTATACGATTACAATGAGAATCGAAGTGTGCAATATAGAAGTGCTGAACTTCTAGAAAGTTTATCTACATCCGATCAATTTATTAATGCATCAACAACGAATACGTGGCAAGTTAAGAAGCTGCATTACCAGGAACAAACATCACATTTAAAACTGAAGTGTTGCGTGGCTTCTGTAAACAGTAAAGCCCCGCTCTCTTTGATTTGATTGGCCATTAAAAAAATGGTCATCCTAAAATCATACGTAGCGGTGCATAATTGAGTGCAGCAGAGCAGCATCAAAAATATCAAATATTGGGTGGTACAATTTGGCCATATCTGATTATTACTGCGGTCCAGCCCGCAGTAATAATCAAAAATAAAAACAAAATAAAAAACCCGGTCAAGCTAGAGTTACCCGCACGGTGATTTTTGGTGCGCATATATACTATTCATTGCGATAACAGTTTTGAAACAGATTTCAAAATAAAACCACTGATTCGGTCATTTAGTCTCAATCAATATAACAACAAATCGAACCAAATGAATGCATATTAAAAAAAAAAGATAAAATAAAAACTAAAATCGTTATGCACTCAGTGTTATTTTTGTAACTTCAGATATGTATTAAAAATAAACTCTCTGCTTAAACGTCAGAATAAGTGTATACCACCTCAGAGTGAAATAACAGAAAAACACTGCACACATGATATTTCAGAGGACTTCAATTTTGAAACGGAACATCGAAATGCCTTGGGTGAGTCACACTCTGAGGTGGTATACTCTTTTTTTCTGAATTGAAATCAGTGTGTGAAAACAGAGGATTTATTTTTAATAAATCCCTGAAGTTACAAAGTAACACAGAGCGCATTATTTTAGTTTGCAGGTTTCATTTATTTTTAGGGTTTTTTTTAATATGCATTCATTTGGTTTTATGTTTTTTATATTGATTTGAGATTTATATTTTTATTAATTGAATCAATGTAAACACCTTCGCTGAATGATTGGTTTTATTTTTAAATCTGTTCGCACACGCTATTACCGCCATGACTACTATATATACGCACCACAAATCACCGTGCGTGATACGGTAGCCTGACCGTGTTTTTGGAAGTGGGGGCTAGCTTGACTGTGTTTTTGGAAGTGGGGGCTAGCGTGACCGTGTTTTTGGAAGTGGGGGCTAGCTTGCCCGCAGTTGGTTACTGGGTGACGTGTCCCCCCTCAATGTCTGTGGTGGTTTCGGCCCTGCCAGGAACCAGCATGTTTATATCGCTCCGGAAACCTCACACTAAATCATATGATCAAAATATAAAAGGCAAAATATAGCTTTTAATATGAAGATAAAACACGATTTCACAACCAGATGAACTGCTTACCGACATACTGTCCCTGCCTTCCATCACTCCATCATATTCCTTCTACTTTCCCGTTGAAATATATTTGCGCATGCGTGATTCCTCTTCTTCTACTTCTTTTAAGTTTGTTTTGCGGATGGCAAACCAGCTTTGGTGCATTACCGCCACCAACTGGATTAGAGTATGAAGCACCGAGAGGTCTAAAAAAGTGCATATTTCAAACTTAAATCCTGTTATACAAGCCTGTTAATGTTAGATAATTTAATAATGTAGTATATAGCAGTGTTTTCCCTAGGTTTTCAGAGGGCTTAGGTGCTGAATGGGTTGGTGGTGGTTTGAAATTGTTTGAAAGAAATTTTAATTTTCATATTGGTTTTTTTTTTTTTTTTTACCCTTATCCTTATCGTATTTGTGAAAGAAAGCTGCCAACAATTTTTGTACTTATGGTCAAAAGTCTATTCATGTCACCAAGTAACATGTTTGAGATTAATGAAAATAAATGCCTTTTTACGTTCATTTGGCTTAAGGTGCGTCACAAAAAGTCTGAGGTGCTGTGCCTAAGCCTTTCTCTGGTAAGGAAAACCCTGTATACTTTCCCTTGTACTGGACCACTTTTTAAAAGACTTTGCATTGTAATGTTGATTACAACCATATAATGCTGCAGGAATGAGTCCTAACACCCAGAAATGACTTTTACCACTTCCGGTTCCATCGTCTCGAAGTCAGTGGTTTTTTTTTTTAATTGAATTTGATCAAAGAAACATACAAACATATCTTGTGCATAATAACAACAGGGGGATACATCACACAACTCCAAATTCAGGATAAATTATAACACTGATATGTCATATTGAACAAAGTACTCTATTCAAAAGAGATGTATTCCTAGACTTCATGCTCCATCACCTTGTTCACTGAGTCATAAAACATTTTTAAATCTATACAAAAAAAAAAAAAAATCCTGAAGCAGGGTTTGATGGCTGTTAGCTTCGCTTTATGTAAATAAAATTTCCCAAGCAAAATTAACAATTTTATAGTGTCATCGATGATAGAAACTATAGTTTTACTATAGCGTTTTATCTATTGCTATTAGTTTATGAAATGCCTGAAATAAGGTCTGGGGTTAACACAAGCTCAAGATATTTTCATGTTTTATTCTACAACATAAAATACATCAGTAAAACCCCACTCGTTATTTTGTTTAGTTTTATGTGTCTTGAAAAAGGCAGTTGGTAACAAGTGGATAAATGGGACTACAGAGTTTGTCAGGGACATTAAACATCATCATGCCGAACAGGAAAACTCATCTACTACAGCCTCGTTTTGTTTATACTCGTGCTCTTGTGAACTATTCCAACTCAAACTTTCCAACTTGTAAATGTATCAATTTATAATATTTTCCAATTCTATTGTTTTTTAAATAAGGATCGAAAGAGTTGTTGGAAGCTTAGTGGTGGTGATGAAGTCATGTGACTGTGGTGTAGTTCGTTTATAGCCTAACTTTAGCTTTTTACTTCTGGCAATTAGTTTTATTGTTCAAAATTCATAAAAGTTGTGTTCATTTGTGAAGATTACATTGATGAACAAAACGTGTAAGAATCATAAACTTTTGTTGGTCACAGAGCTTATTTTTTTTGCAATAATCCAAAAGCCAGTGGAAAAAAAAGAAAAGATTTTTGTGGAGGGAGCCAGGGTGATGTTAACGTGCAGGATGACCTACAAAAATAGGGTAGCTCAGTTGTTAAGACATTGGGCCACTAATCAGAACGTTATGAGATCAAATCCCAGCCCTGCCAAACTGCCTCTGCCTTACCCTTGAGCAAGGCCTTAATTTTCAACTGCTCAGATAAATATAAGTCGTGCTGGATAAGGGTGTCTGTAAAATGGTATAAATGTAAACACGTCATCTCTGCAGCACTCTATTGAGTAGCTTTTCCTTAAGTTCAGATCTTTCATTTTTTTCATATGCTGTATAGTGCAGGAGCACATGTTCCACTGTCTCTGTTCTTGCAGCTGAAGTATTGTCCTGCTCTTCCACACCATCAATGCTTCACTTATAGGTCTGTGACAGATGAAGTCAGAAGCAAGAGTGTAATGGTACCCCACTGTAATGGAAATCCATTGGTACTACCAAGCCAGGAAGCATAACACAAAAGCAATGCTTTTACTTCCTGTTTTAATAGTGCATACAACTGATCCACTGCTTCTTACAATGGATGCTGCAAAACACAACTCTATGAACTCTGATTTCAGTGCTCAAAAACCTTTCCAGTAATTCCCTCCATTGAACAAGGAACATGAAAGTCCATGACTCATAATTTGCTCAGGCACATGTCCCTTTATAAAAAAAATCTGCAATTGTGCAAGCAGGTTATTGTACCTTTTTTTTTTTTTACTTTTAAAATTTGTCTACCTGTTTTTACATGAATTTCGTTGGTTGCTGTATCAAATGGAAAGGAGGAAAAAGATCTGACAATTTATCTTGGATCCTTTTTTATATCACAGAAACTAGCTATTTTAACAGGAGTGTATAGACTTTTTATATCCATGTTATGTCTGGGTAAAATTATTCATGAACATTCCAGGTTCCAGTAGCTTCCAGTGCTGTGCTGATGACATCCAGATGTATGTTTCAACAAAAAAACAGATGACAGACACAACTTCCTCCTTCTTAGCTTCTTAGATGTGACAATACTTTGTACTTAGTAATAAGTAAGCTTTCTAGTTACATAGAGACACAATGGATGACCTTTCAGTTATGTTATGTGTAGCAATGCCCTGGTGTGATTATTGACCACAGTGTCTCCTTTGAGCATATGCAGACAATATTAATAGGTTACCTTTTTTAATCTCTGAAACATTGCTAAAAATTATACAATGTCATTACATGAAGCAGAAAAACTAGTTCATGTTGTAGGTAGCAAAATGTCTTGTAACATCATGTAGCCCGGATGCATAAACAAGCGTCAGTTAGTCCAGAGTGCAGCAGAAAGTGTCCGTACTAGAACCAGAATGCTTGATCAGATCACCCTACAATACATTAGATCACAGTAAAGAATCACACAGAGCACAAAATAGAATGAAGGATCTGTAAAGTACTGGATGATCTCGCCTCATGGGACCCAAGTGTAATTTTGGCCTATTATAATCTGCCACAGTTGCTTTGATCAACAGGTGCAGGATCTTTATTAGTACCCAGAATAATGAAAACTATAAAGTTTCACCCAAGTCTCACCCATGTGTCACTGGATAATCTCATCTGCAAACTGTAAACTTGTAATTTCTAACAGCTGCTGCTGTAATCATGAAGTCTGCCAAGTCTTTTAAAAAAATCATCATTTTCCTCTATAAAGTAATGAGCTTCACCCTGTGGCATTTAAAAAAAAAACCTAATATAAAAAAAAACAAACAATGCTGTCCAACTCATGATTCCACTTTCCCACGTTTCAATAACATGCATGTCATTCCACAAAATTACAGTTTCCTAGCTCTCACACCAAAATAACTAGAGTACTGTCTTTTTTGTGGGCAAGAATAACACTTTATTTTTCATAACATAATTACAACAAACCTATTAAATAATTTAAAAATCACATTAAAAAGGAATGTACAAGAAAAAAACTGAGCTTGTAAGCGATAGTATTTAAGAATAACAACTAAATACATTTACCTTCCTGTATACACACACATTTCTATAAATAAATGAAAATTAAAGCATATAACAATGTACACAAGAAATGTTTAAAATCACCACAATCATGTTTCATCTTGAACTAAATCTATAATGTTCGAAATCTTACAGAATTACATGCTTATTAAAGCATAAAAATATATTACTAACCTGGTTTCTAGTAGCTACACTGACATGTTTGATGCTGTAAAAAACATAGTGTCCTTGTGTGATCCTGTACGTCTTGATGTCAGTGTTATGTACTTGTGAAGCTGGTCTCTAGAGAGTCTCTTATCTGCAGTGATTGGTTTCATCTAGTTCTGGAGTTTTGCAGTGGGATGTGATGTTTTAAGACATTCAGAGTTAATCACATTTAGGAAACATTGAAGGAACTGAGGTTGATGATGTCCTCTTAGTTTTGCTGCCTGGGTGTCATTCAATCATCATGGAGATCTTTTGGAGAGGCTAGCAGTTGTGGTGAACAGCATGCTCCTGACAGTGAAGCACTATACCAACTACCATAATTCTATAGTAGTTCATAGTAGCTTTACTTCATATATTAAAAGGGGGAAAAATACAATATAGTGTCTTAGCATGGTATTGGGGTCCACTACGAGCTTAACAGCGTCATGGCACCTTAGCATTGATTCAACAAGTCTCTGGAGCACTTCCAAATGATATTCCATCAATTGGTGTTTTGATGATGGGGTGGAGAGCACAGGTCCAAAACATCTAAGTCAGTGCTTCCTGGAGATCTGCCTTCCTGAAGACTTTAGCTCCAACTATAATCATGTCCACCTGACCATCTAATAATTGCCTTAAGTTCTTGATCAATTAAAAGAGGTGTATAAGTTTTTGGTTGGAGATGAAAATGCAGGAAGGTAGATCTCCAGGAACAGGGTTGGTGACCACTGCTCTAAGTGTTCAATTGAATTGAGATCTGTTGAGTGTGAAGGCCATATGAGTTGCATCATTTTCATCCTCAAAAAACAATTCAGTGAGCTCTCGTGCCCTGTGAATGGGGGCGGAGTCATCCTTGAAGAGACCACTCCCATCAGGAAAGAAAAGTTTCATCGGAACGGATAAATGAGATCAGTCAGGAGAACTTTGTATGCATCCGTCATGACGCTTCCCTCTTAGGGGAGCCAAACCATACCAGCAAAATAAATAAATGCTCCCAAACCACAACAGAGCTATCTTTAGTGTAGTGGTCAAGCATTCAGGCCTGTACCACTCTCTGTACACCACACATGCACCCGCTCCAACTAATAGAGAATATGATGAAGGATGACTCATCACTTTTTTTCTGATTCACTGCAGACCTCTGTTTTTTTCATGTTCGTAATCAGGGGGTTATACACCGGAACCCTGCTGTATCCCTCTCTTTGAAGTTGTCGACGGACCGTTCTTGTGGACACAGTCTGATCACGCTTTGAGTTGATGTTCTCTGTCACCTGAATAACTGTTGCTGTTTTGTTTTTCTCGACATATTGTACTAATGCACGAGCATCACGGTCACTGAATCTGCGCTTTCGCCCACAATTTCCAGCTCTGTTTACTGACGTCTTTCCCATAGACCTAAAAGCAGAGGTCACTTTAGTCACCGTTCCTATCGATACACAAGCCAGTTGAGCAATCTTTGTGACTGAAGCTCCTGCCATCCGTGCCCCAATAATGAACCCTCTTTCAAAGTCACTTAGATCTTTTCCTCTTACCATTTTGATGCAAAATCGAGGTCATGTGAGTCTGCTCAGCATTTTTATACATGACAGGGCACTGTTTAGTGAGAACGATCATGCTGTACGCTGGTCTGGAAGCAGCCGCATTTGGCTTCTCTGTTCATTTGTTCAGGTTTGTCCTTAAATTTCTGTCTGTATGGATGCCCAAATATTATGGAATGTTACAAATCAATCAATAAAGCCTATGGCACCATAGACTTTCCAATTAACATTCTGTAATCTGAAAGAAAATCAAGTCCCATCACCATATGAAGGTCTAGTCCCGTTGGAGAAGGTTAAATCATCCCCATCAGCGACATTTAACAACCATCCTGAGCAAAAGAAAGAAAAACAAACATTCAATCATAGTCTATAGAACAACAATATAGCAGAGATTTAAATGAAAGACCTGATCACACCTAGAACACTGACGTAGCCAATATTATTTGCATCTGAACATATTATATTAAAGCTGCAGTACTGAACTTTTTTTTTGGTTAAAAATGAATAAAAAACAATTATTGAGCAAGTACATAAAAAAAATCAGTGTTCAAATCTGTCTCCTTACTTTACAATAGTAAGCTTATAATAATGATTTATAATTTGAGCTGTCGGGTCAGATTACGCTGGAAATGTCAGTTGACGTCATCTGTCTTTGTGTGGTTACGTCACGTCTGTAAACAGAAAGAAGAAGACCCGTCTACAATGTTACGTGTGAGGGCTGAGGATGGTGGAGTGTTTGTAGCTTGTTCTTAAAACAGTTGTTTAGAAATTAAACCCGTCATCTAGATGGCTGCAGGAATTACCTGTTGTCAAAGCCAAGAAACCTTGAACTGTGGCGAGCCTGCGGTCAAAACGGGAAAGCGACAGAGTCTGTGCTAAAACGAGAAGAAATATCGGCATGGCTTTTGAGAGGTGGCGTTTTGGTGGCTTAATAGGTAGCTAGCTAACATTAGCACACTTGTTCGCTTGATTCAGCTAGGCATCAAGTTTCCTATGTTGTATTTTTGTTTGTTTTTTGCTACGGTCGGTGTGGTAAATTGCACTTGCTAGCTATTATAGAGAGCAATTCACCTCTACTCCAAGAAAACCGTATCCGCTGCCACCTCCATTGTCAAGTATTGGAGCCAATTTACAACCCATACAAATACCTCAAACCATGCTCACAGCAGTGCAGAAGCACAACCCATGTAAAAACATAACTGCGCAAGTAACTTGCAATTTTATGTTTCAAACAGAGATGGCGATAGAGAGGCAAAGATTCAGTACTGCAGCTTTAAGAAAAAGTTTTAGAAAAAAAATCTTTAAATATTAACAACCATACTATTGGTGCTCTGGTCATTTCAGTTCAGATGATTGCGAGTGCAATACAGCTTTTATACAGTTCTTTAAACAAGAAATTAATATTGAGTAACTGACGTTGCAGACACAATATGGCCAAATGTACTGTTTATGTACCGCCAAATGTACTTGTTTTGCTCCGTTAGCAGAAATAGCTCCCAAAAACAAAACACTCAGGGCATTTTCACACCTGGCTCGTTTGGTGGATTTGTATTGGAACCTGGTGCGTTTTCTCCCTTGGTTCGGTTAATTTGACATATAGGTAATCACGGCAATCACGCTCGGATCCACACCAACAAATCGGTTTGAGATCACCTTAACGAGGTGGTCTCGGCCTGATTACAAATAAACTCTGGAGCGGTTTGCTTGTGGTGAGAAAGCAATCCAACCCAGCAGACCAACCTATATAGCAATGCATGATGGGAACAATGCATTACATAAAAAGCATGTTTGTTTTGCTAATGGCTCGCAACGTGAATCGCGGTTTAACTTGAACCAAACAAGGTAAAATACCTCACTGAAATTTGGTCTGATGAACATATTTCTGACCAACTTTCAAAAACGCATAAAAACACAGAGGTTTACAAGGTGTTTAGCAAGCATCTCAAGGAGATGGGCTTTAAGCTCTCTATGGAACATTTATTCCTGCTCAAACTGATAAATTATAATAACTACAGCTAAAAAAGAAAACCACAATAACCTCACGGAGCTGCGGTCTGTCCATCTTGATGGATGACCACTATGAGCAGAACCCTGGAACATCAACAGGAGCACTCTGACCAATGAAAGGTCAGTTTACTCACATGTGACTTGCTTCGACACATTTTGGGACACTGAAATGTTGCCTTGTGAAAGCAAACCGAGCCAAGGAGAAAATACGACAATGTAACTATTTAAGTCCCCATTTTGGAAACAAAGCACAGCTCTACAGGTCTGAAAACACCCTTGCTAGCTCAGATTGATTTCTACCCTTCAGTTAAAGGTGCCTCCAGTGAAATCTACTTCCATTCTTCCTTTTCAGCTTCATCAGACAAGATTTCAAGTCAAAAGTTATATTCATGATAAAATGTATTGATTGCCATGTCCACTGATGATGTCGCTAACGGTCTCGAACTATCACCAGAATTGGAATTTTATGTGGCGGACATAGACAATCGGGATGATACACACAGTGAAACATCCCAGTGCGGTTAGAGGAAATATTAGCACTCTCGGAACGTCGCTCGACCAATCAGATTAATAACTAACCAAATGCTGTATAATATATAATTCCAAATGCATGTTGGATAATTTTGCCCAATAAATAAATGTAAAAACTACAGCATTTTTTGCATCATTTGTTTAATTGGGCTCTCTTAATCTAGTTTTAGGACTTAGATGAAGATCTAATCACATTTCAGGTCAAATATTTGCAGAAATACAGAAAATCTATTAAGCTTCTAACAGCAGTGTACCCAAGAAAAAATATTGTAATACATGCATTTATTGCTTTAACAAATTATCCTGTTTCCTTGCCGAAAACCTCATTTAATAAGTAGGTATTTTGGGGTTTCTGTTGAAAGGAAATTTGTAATTTCCGGGTCAGTGTAAGTGTTCCCTTTGCATTCAAGTGTCGTTGCTCTATACAGAACAACCTACATGGTGAATAGTGAACGAGTGAGTAAGGGAGCGTTTTGAGGCTCAGCGTCTGTCTCTTTTTCATATATATATATATATATATAGTCTGCTGGGTGAGATCGCCATATTACTCGTGCTAGCGCGAATCAATAGAATATATATATATTTAAAGAAAATATTGCGGTTCACAATAAAACACATTCATACCCTCGGCACAAACTACTAAAGCAATATAACACCATATGCTGATTACACAGCATAATAATAATAATAATAATAATAATAATAATAATAATAATAAAAGCATTCTGAATAACATTAAAACCTTTTTTTTAAAGACCACAAAATAAACCTACCTACCGTATCAACAGAATTTCCCGCGAGCTGAACACTGAACACTGTTTCACGTTGATGACATCATTTAAAGCGCGCCGCGGCGTTTCAAAATAAAACACAAAGCGAAAGTAATAGTAAAATAAAAGGAACCAGAAGCTATCTATGAAAGGTTTTCTCATAACATGAAATAAATGTACAGTATTACCAGCTAATAACTGAAACTTTATTTGCGTGTGAAATTAAACAGCTCTTTAAACCATGTTAATGTTAATGTGAAACTATGCTGTAATACTTTTTATATGCATGGTAAAAGTAATTCAGTTAAAGTCAGGTAAGATCTACTATTTACTATCTACTGAAGCAAGGCCCTGCTGAAAAAAAACAAAAAAAAAATAGAAACCCTCAAAGAATTTGTAATGGTTTTAATTGTTATAATGGGAATTGTATTGGTTTTAATGGAAACTGTAATGGTTCCTGTGGGTCTCTAATGGTAATTTGTTACCTTCTGGTGGCATGCTATGTCTAGTGGATACCATTAAGGACCAATAAAGGTAATGGTTTTAATGGTTAGCTGAAGGTTTGTAATGGCATTTGTAATGGAAACCATTAGAATTCCTGTGATGATTTCTGTTGTTTTTTGTGGGGTGATACTTGGGCATTAGCTGTTGAGAAATGCAATCTTTTAGGGTGTCTATGTGAAACCATTGTCGTGGAAATTAGACAACACTCGCAGACTCATCTTCTGAGGTGAAAAGTTTTATTACAGAAGGATGAATACAGGATAGAAGAATGCAGGATAGAAGAAAGCAGGATAGAATAATGAGAGCACTTGTGCTGAACATCTACTATATATCTGAAGCGCAGGGCACGATACACTTCTATGTACTTATAAGTAGCAGTTTGAGGCGGCTCAAACAGGCTTTGTTTTAGGGTCCAACCCTTAAAAGAAGAACATGTTTGTGTCTCTGTAAGCAGATAAACATTCTGTACTAATCTAAAAGACATGGCATGACCTTCTTTGACGTTCTCCTCAGATGAACATGAACAGAACAAGAACAAAACTATTACAAAGTAAAAATGAATAATTTCCCTCACACCATCCACAGGAGCAGAAGTGCAGAACACCTTAAGAAGGAGAGGATGAATCAGAGAGGAGCTTTTAGGGACCTTTACTACTATAGTGTACTGTACTTTACTATACTATACTATACTATACTATACTATACTATACTATAGTTTTGTGATTAAAAAAAATATATTTTACTTGCAGAAAAACTGCCTGCTTGTTTTGCCTGCTTGCTGTAGTATATTGTTAGGATAATAATAATAATAATAATAATAATAATAATAATAATAATAATAATAATTCTTAGATCGAACATAACTGATGATACATACTGATGACATCAAAGTTACTGAAATAATATTGCTGTTTTTAACAGGTGAATTCAGCATAGTAATTTACTCACTACAGTAATGTTATTACCTTCACCCACTTCTCTATAAAGGAGCTGTTGTTTGTTGTTTGTTTTATAGCTGTATTATATTTTCTGCCAGTGGAGTCTTTCCGTGTGCTCGTCTCACTGCTGCCACTTTGATCTTGTGACTAGCTGATAAAAGGATGTCACTTTCTCAAATGTTAGGAAGTGAATTCAAGGATTCACGCTAAGCACAGTTTTCTGATCATTTGTTTCTTTGTTTGTTTTACTATAAGCCTCATTTAGTTGATTATAATTTCTTTTGTGTCAAAAGAGAAGGATACTGATTATGTACACACAATTCTAGTGTTTAACTAATTCTAAGTTGATAGTATTGCTGAATGGCTTGGCTTATTGGGTCATTGCATGGCAGTGTGGATGCTGCATAATCCTACAACTCACATTTAAGATTTGTTTAACCTTTTTCCCAACCTTCTGCATTTCAGAGCAGGATGGTGAGCCGATTTGGATGATGGAAAAGTCAAATGATTGACAGTGGCCAAATTATTTGGAACTATCTTCAACAAGCACTTATAGAGCCAAATGCTCCAAAAGCTCCAGGAATGGCAAATAGTGTCAACAATGGTGCAGGCTAATGAAGCTCTGCCTTTAAATCAGTACTGAATCAATCAATGAGCTGAATAGCTGGTTTGAATGACACTGTAGCAAGTGTGAGTTGTGCTCACACCTCAAAGCTATATAGCAGTAGGAGATGTTAAATCACTGGCTTTTTCCGATGTAAATACTAAGGCAAATGTAGTTTGCCCACATTGGCCACAAGGTGACATCACTGTTGGAAGAAAAGCAGACACAAAGTTTTCAGTAGTTCCTCTCACTGCAACACCTACCAAAATCAAAGGAAATAATAAATCTCCATTTCAGAAATTGTCATGAACTTGTCTTGTCTTCTTCTTCTTTTTCTTCTTCTTCCTCTTCTTCTTCTTCTTCTTCTTATTATTTAATTTAGAAGCTTTTCACCTTTCTATTTCAATTTCAGTACATAAAGTTTCGCCAAGGTCAAGATGACTTTTAAAGGCTTTGGTAGAGAAGCAGAGAACTAGTAATGTCTTAAATCTGTATTGTCATACTTTTTCGATCAGCTGATTTCTCTGGCATAAGCCACATCTGCCATATGTTAATTCTCATTACAGATTTGAAAAGTTGGGTTTACTTTAATTTTCCCATAGAAAATGTTATCTATGTACTTTCTTTCCTGACAACTAGGTCAGTCTCCTTAAGAAAAGGTGGGGTATTTCCATTTGCTTGTTTCTTTGCTGTGTTCTCCCATGCTTCAGGGGTTTCCTCTGGGTACTCCGGTTTCCTCCCACATTACAAAGACATGCACTGTAGGTTGATTGGCATTTCCAAATTGTCTGTAGTGCATGAATGTGTGAGCGATTGTGCCCTGCAATAGGTTGGCACCCCATCCAGGGTGTCCCCTGCCCTGTGCCTCGAATTCCCTGGGATTAACTTCACAGCTCCCCGTGACCTTGTGTAGGATAAGCGGTACAGAAAATGGATGGATTTGTCCGTGTGATCATGACCCATTTGGGTGGTGTATAAATGCTCTCTGCAATGACACCAGGGGAGTTAGCTGGACTGTTAATCATCCGGGGTTGAGCCCAGATTCTTCTTCATCAAAAAACTTCATGAAGAAAACATACTGTAAATAAACTATTTCCATGCATTTTTTTTTCTTGCATGTGAGGGCTAATTGTTAAACAATGTGAAAACTGGAGAAGGAAGGGTTTGGATTTGATTTACCATATAGTCTTCACATGAATCATCCAGCAACTCAAATGTCTCAAACCAGCATCATAATGTATCAGACACCTAACACCATTATTACTAGGCCTACATGACGGAAAATCCTCAAAACCCATAATGCAATGGCAATTTCATGAATGAGAGTTGAAAACAGCTATCTACTCAAAGTAACTGAGTAAACTTTCATAATCTGGTTGTAAAGTCATTGCTGATGGACCTACTTGACATGAACCACAATTCCCTCCTCAATGGTGCAGGTCATAAAACATGAGAAAAATAATGGTCGATTCTCCAGCTTAACATTCTCAGCTCAGCCAGTAGCCTAAAGTTTTGTATTATGAAAGCTGTGGTAACTTAGCTGTCAATGTATGACATTATCAGAAAAAAGTTGGATTTATAATAAAACTTGCCTCGGATGTTATCACTGTTTGCAAGACTACTAGACCAACAAAATATATTTTTTTAAATTCCTACCTAACATGCGACTAGGCTAGTTTGGTGTCGCTAGCCAAAGGGAGGCACAACTAGTAAGTAAGTAAATTTTATTTATATAGCAGGTTTCACACAGCAAAGCTGACCAAAGTGCTGAACAGAGTAAGGAAAGTAAAAATAGAAAACAGAATAAAACCAAAAAAAACAGACAATAGACAATAGTAAAAATTTGATTAAAACGCCTGGGAGAAGAGATATGTTTTAAGCCTCTTTTTAAAAGTGGTAATAGAAGGTGCAAGGTGGATGTCCAGTGACAATTGATTCCATAAACGAGGGGCAGCAACTGAAAAAGTTCTATCCCCCTTTGTTTTTAACCGGGAATGAGGATCATGCAAAAGAAACCTATCAGAAGATCTTAGAAGTCTGTTCAATGAATGTGGTGTAAGAAGATCTTTGAGATAGGAAGGAGCTTGATCATTAAGAGTTTTAAAAACAAACATCAGAATCTTAAACTGAATCCTAAAATGGACCGGGAGCCAATGGAGCGATGCTAAAATTGGGGTGACACGATCAAATTTCTTTGCCCTAGTCAACAGCCTTGCAGCTACATACTGAACCATCTGAAGACGAGCCAGAGATGACTGAGGAAGACCCAAGTATAATGAATTACAATAATCTAAGCGCAAAGTGATAAAAGCATGAATAACCTTCTCCAAATCTTGGAAAGACAAAAGTGTTTTAAGTTTAGAAATAATCCGTGTTTGATAAAAACTAGCCTTAACGACCGAATTTATTTGCTTGGTTAAGCATAATTCTGAATCCAGGATGATACCAAGGTTCCTAACCTGGGAAGTAATTGAGATGAAATGGTTACGAAGCTCATTAATGAGACCATCTCTCAATCTCAGGGGGCCAAAAACAATTATTTTGGTTTTGTCTTCATTAAGTTGCAGGAAATTATTTGTTAACCATGTTTTAATGTCATCCAGACAGTCCAACAATGGCTGAATGGAGTCACCAGCTTTCAGTGGAATGTACAACTGGGTATCATCAGCATATAAATGAAAAGAGACATTTATGTGCCCTAATAATATTCCCCAATGGACGCATATATAAGTAAAAAAGAAGTGGGCCCAGAATGGAGCCTTGAGGTACACCACTAATGATAGGAGCGGAAGATGAGGAGAAATTACTCAATGCTACTGAGAAGGACCTGTCCTTAAGATATGAGCTGAACCATTGTAGGGTGGTACCCTTGATACCAAACAGATGCTCTAAGTGCCAAAGAAGTATGTTATGGTCTACAGTATCAAAGGCAGCTGTAAGATCTAGTAGCATCAACACAATATTTTTTCCAGCATCCACTGCCAGTAAAATGTCATTGAACACTTTTAACAAAGCAAACTCCGTGTTATGATAAGCAGTGAGACCAGATTGTAAAGGTTCCAATAGCACAGCTGAATTTAAAAACAGGATCAATTGTGACTGTACTACTTTCTCTAACAGCTTTGACAGAAATGATAGCTTAGAGACAGGCCGATAATTATTAAAGCAACCTTCATCCAAACCCTGTTTCTTAAGCAAAGGTTGAACAATAGCATGCTTAAAACAATTTGGGACCACCCCAGCATCTAAAGATATTGTGTATTAAGGTGTTTACATGAGTTGTTTTTAGAACGCTCCTTTCATGTTCCTGTATTACATGTTATAGAACATAGATCGATTAACGACACACGTCATTACATCCCCACGACACATTGTTCGACGTTCCCTCCAGAATTTCATGTATCAATAAACAGTTTGTCTTCATTATGGTACTATATACAGTTTTGGCTGATTCATTTATAATTTTACAAAAGCTTTGAGTGCGGTTAATTATTTGTCATGCTGTACGTGCAAATAGACAACTGCTTGATGCCACAGGCTGTGTCCAAAACCGCGTACTTACCTACTATATTGTAGCTGAAATACATGCATCTCGCCCACTATATAATAGGTAAGTACGTGGATTCGGACGCAGCTGTGCTCTCTTGTTTACCGTCAAACGGTTGAGCACTGCCTTTTGTGTATGTGTCCTCTCACAAAATGCAATGAAAACTTCCACACGACGTTAATAATGTGATTAAGGTGTGTTTATGGCTGTAATACACTTCAATAATGAGGCTAAAATAGGAATACTCCACATGTCTTAATTTGATTTGTGCTTACTTCGAGTATGACTTTAGTCAGATTAAGGTAATAAAAAATTGCTTTTTACGTGGTAGTTTCTTAATCAGAGTATTGTCTTAATCGGGTTAATATTGGATTATTGTTGTCCATTTTTAACATACTGACTCAGAATAAGGTCAATAATTAGATTATTGCTGTCCATGTAAACGTAGGCACTGTTACCACTGCTTCGTTAATGTAATGGTGTCCTGTGAATTATGCAAACGTACATCTTGCTGGGACAAATAGAGCTAATGTAGGGCTTGTCAGCCTAGCTCCACTAAGCATTAAAACAACAAGATGTTGGGCTACGAATGTGCTTCAGGGCATTACATGAGGAAAACTATGTACCAGACAGGCAGTACCTTGATCTGTTGAGAAAACATGACATATCAATAAAGAGACCAGTAAGTCGAGATTTGCAGTAGTCAATTATATAAGAAGTTGAGCAGGTTCTGTAGTCCAGGGTGTAGAACCGGTGATTGCTGTGATGTGATTGAAAACGTTAAGCTTATTGTCTTCTTGTGTTGCAAGAGTGTCAATAATCTAGCAACCAAGCAGAGAGGTTCTTCATTACTAGGTTGATCTGTTCAGTTTTGTTAGAGTTGAGTTTCAGGTAGTGGGCGCTCAACCAGGAAGTGATGTAAGGAAGGTAATTTGACATCTTCTTAGAAAGTGGATGGAGGGAATTAGAGCTGTGTGTCATCTTGTACTCACACATGTACCCACATAGACACTCACAAGAGTCACAAAGTTACAGTTGAGTACAAGAGTGAGTAGAGTTAGAAGTGCTCAGTGTTTGTTGCTATAGACACACACACTCACAGACACATAAACAAAGACACACACACACTATCTATTACACACACACACTATCACTATCCTTGTGAGCCCATAACAGTAGGCTCAGTAACCAAAAGTAAAACCTTTTGGCTCTTTTGGGTTTTATGTAAAAGCTGTTTTTTGTAAAAGAGTGGTCTTTCCCATTGGGACCAGCCAAGTGATCAGCCATGTTAAAAACTGTCAGATGTTCCTATACTTGTGAGATAGAAGCAAGTGATCAGAAGGAATACGTTGAAGCAAGTGATGGCACTCCCAGGATATGATAATTGCTCTGTGCTCTTCGGTTCCTTGTCCTGAGCTTTAAGTCCCCGAAGGGGGGAAAAAATGTAACTTTCAGTTTCACTTAATCGTCCATATCCTTCCACAGATAAACATTTACAAAAAGACGCATGTCTGTTAAACAAACATGACCTTATACTACAGAGATTGGATTATTCTCCTTCATACCTCAGATAGTGTTCTGTAGTGAGACTGTACAGTTTTGACAGTGAATGAAAGTGTCAATTCATTACCAACAACCATGAAAGATTTGTAGTGAGTGTTAAAACATATGTGGTTTTCTTACAGAATTGGGCTTTATTGAATTGAATTGAATGCCTTTTATTGTCACTATACACATGTACAATGAAATTAAGAGCCACTCCTTTTTTGTTCCGTGCCAACATCTACATTAAATAAACAAGAAGAATAAACAAGATAAATAAGATAAATAAACAGATAAATAAACAAGATAAATAAACAAGATATTGGGGCGGATGGGGGAGGTACTATGAAATGCACAGTTTTGAGACACTATATACATAGGCTGTGAACTCAGTACATGTATGTGTTTAGAATGGTAATAGCTTTTGGGAAAAAACTATTCTTAAATCTATTAGTCCTTGTTTTGATGCACCTGTAATGTCTCCCTGAGGGCAACAGATTGAACAGATCAAAGCCAGGGTGAGAGCTGTCCTTAATGATGGTTTTTCCTCTGCTGAGGCAACGGGAGGTGTAAATATCCATCAGGGAGGGGAGAGGGCAGCCAATGAACTTCTGTGCTGCTCTTACTACTCTCTGAAGCCTCTCCCTGTCTGCTGCGGTGCAGCTACCGTACCACACCGTGATACAGTATGTCAGCAGGCTCTCGACGGACGAGCGGTAGAAGATCAGCAGCAGATTGGGGTCCAGATTGTACTTCCTGAGAACCCTCAGGAAGTGTAGCCGCGTTTGAGCCTTCTTGATAACCGCTGTGATGTTGTCCGTCCAGGAGATGTCTGCAGAGATAAGGACGCCAAGAAACCGGAAGGTGTGGACCCTCTCCACACACTCACCATTAATGAAAAGGGGGGCCAGCTCAGTGTTGTGCTTCCTGAAGTCTACAATGAGTTCCTTGGTTTTCTTGGTGTTTAGAGCCAGATTGTTCTTTGAACACCAGGCTGCCAAGTTTAGGACTTCCTCTCTGTAGGCTACCTCATCTCCTTTTGAGATGAGTCCGACCACTGTGGTGTCGTCAGCAAACTTGATGATAAGATTATTGTTGTGGACTGGACTACAGTTGTATGTGTAGAGACAGTACAGGAGGGGGCTCAGCACACAGCGCTGTAGAGAACCTGTGCTCAACGTGCGAGTGGAGGAGAGGTGGGGTCCGAGTCTCACTGTCTGAGACCGGTTGGTGAGAAAGTCCTTTATCCAGGCACATGTGAGGGGGGGAGGCCAAGAGTGACCAATTTGGTGATGAGAACGGCCGGAATGATTGTATTAAAAGCCGAACTGTAATCCACAATCTTTAAAGTGCAACCTCAGTATGATTTATTTGTCCACAGGATGATCCTCATTGTGCATACCTGAGATTAATTAGCATTATTTTATTATTCAGCATTTTTTGGCACACAGACCAATTATTTAGTAGATCTTGTCTATCTTGGGGCGGCTGTGGTTCAGGTGGTAGAGCAGGGGTTAGCGGTTCGATTCCCGGCCCACTTGACTCCACATGCCAAGTGTCCTTGGGCAAGACATTGAACCCCAAGTTACTCCCGATGGCAAGCTAGCACCTTGCATCGCAGCTCTGCAGCCACTGGTGTGTGAGTGTGTGTGTGTGTGTGTGTGTGTGTGTGTGTGTGAATGGGTGAATGGGAAACAGTGTAAAGCACTTTGTAGAACTGCTAAGGTAAAAAATAAAAATAAAAAAGTGCTATATAAGTGCAGACCAAATGCTGACCATATCTTATCTAGCCTTACTTTTGTTTTTTTGTACTGTATACAGTATGTTAGAGTTATATTATAGATTGAATGTTTTAGATGTTAGTGTATATTTTGCAAATCAGAGACCCCCTCACTGCAGATTTATTATACATGCAAACTGTTTAAAAAATGAGGAACATTGTTTAATGTAGGCGAGAACAGGGATCATTATATTTTTAGCTTAATTAATTGAACTGAACACCACCCACCCATGAATTAAAATTGTCAGTACATTCCACTTCACATTATTTATCATAGGCACAATAACCACAATAATGATAATGGTTGGTTGTGATGTCCACTAATTTAATTAAACAAAAAACAAAGTCAGGACCCCTGGCTATGATTCAGGGACCCCTGGGCTTCCCCAGACTCCACTTTAAGAAGCATGGGTATACTGTATATTGTATTCTCTACTTTTGATGTATAGTTTCTGTATGATGCATTTTCTAACATTGTCTTGATGACTTGTACTATGTAAAGTCACAATTGTCATGGCTGTGCCAGCTCCACCCTGTTCTACTTCTTGTATCTTTGTTTGTTCAGTATCTTTGGAAAGCCATCTAGTTGGTTTACTGTTTTCCTACAGGCCATGGTGTATTCATTTTTGTTTGATTAATGGTTACTGTTTTCTTGTTGTATTATTGCACAGCATTTTATTACCTGTGGGGTTTTTGTTCATAAATGCCATCAAATAGAGGAAGTTTATGTTGTTTTTGGAGGAAATAATTGCAGTGGGTGTTACAGGAAAGCAGTTTGCCTGAATTTGCATTGTGTGTCTTTGTTGTGTCTGTGGCTGCAAGCAGACGATGAAAGAAAACACTGATAAAGACGTCCATCTGATCATCGGATCATCTTGGGTTGCATGATGCATTATTGTCATGTTTTGCATGTCTGTTTTCATGAGGAAACTGTAGACTAGCAGTATGTTTACATAATTCACATATTTGTCAAACTTGTTATTACCTGGTCAAAAGACAGTATGTGACATTACATATAGACAGGGATGTGCTGTTTATTTATCCATCCATCCATCCATCCATTTTCTGTATTGCTTCTCCTATGTAGGGTTGCAGGTGAGTCTGGAGCTTGTCCCAGGGAACTCAGGGCACAAGGCAGGCGACACCCTAGACAGGGAGCCAACCCATCACAGGGCACACTGACACACCCATTCACACACTACTAATAATTTGGAAATGCCAATCAACCTACAATGCATGTCTTTAGACTGGGGAGGAAACCGGAGGACCCGGAGGAAACCCCCGAAGCACAGGGAGCACATGAAATAACATGAAATAATTACATGAAAGAAAGAAAGAACATGAAATAATTACAGGAGTATGTAGTTTGTGCACTCATTGCATGTAGCATTTTATTAAAAATCAGGTGAAATAAATGGGTAATTCTACGTAAAATTGCACATCTTTATTCACAATGTCTTTTCACATGTTCAGTAGGAAGTTATCCATCCATCATTCCATTTTCTGTACTCCTTATCCTGCACAGGGTCGAGGGGAGCCTGAAGCCTATACTAAAGAATACAACAATTATTGTTTAAATTACATGTACTACTTTGTGTAATAATACTGGGGGAAATGGCTGAGCGCTCCCTGTCCATGTTTTTTTGTGGTATGAAATAGGCTTTAAGTTTCATGTTAAAGGACAAGAACACAAAGTCCTTCATGACCTTAAAGTCATGCCTCAGTTCAAAATGGATAGGCGCATCAGCTAAATGGTTGTGCGAAACGCAAACTAAAAAGATAAACTATCATGGAACATAGCCACTATTTACAATGTACCTGCATTGAATCTGAACTAAGGAACTGGACTTTGAGGATTATATTGCCGACTTTCCATTGGGGCTATTAGCTCAAAAAAGTCTGCCCATTCTCCTCTGACCTCTCTCTTCGATAAGGTATTTTCCACCTACAGAACAGCTGCTTACTGGATGTTTTGCAATATATGACCTTAAGTCTAGCTAGAACTCACTTTCCAGTAGCATCTAGAAGCAGCACAGCCCTAAAAGATTTGCATCACATTCATTTATTTAGGTATTTGCATTCATTTAAAGTATCCAGTAGACACCTGTTTTTGACTTACCTATTAAAGCTCTAAATGGATTTCTTTTTGCTGTCGAAAGACTGAGCCTGCTGCAGCACCATTCTTATTCACTGCCTCACAGATGTATACACCGTCCAGTTCCGGAGACAACTTTAGGAAATGCAGTCTATCTCCCTCCGCTTTCACTCCTTCGGGAAGTCCAGACCAGTCTTGCCTAGGTAGAAAGTCAAAAAAAAGTAAGGCATGCAGTTATGCTGTGTTTGTGGTGCCTTATAAGTGGTAATTTACAGGTAATAAATGTCATAATGTCATTTCCCACCTCGGCACGTTTGACATGAGAAGGTGGGAAAAAAAACATGGACACCTCCACAAAAGTTTGTATTTTGTTTGCTCTGTCAGGGAACATAAAGCTAAAAAAAAAGCTCATTTAGCTGCATGTGGCCATTGGTTCTGTTCTATTATAGTGAACCCCAAACATTCATTCAACATTTTGGACTGAAATTGCAGCACAGCAACAACAGCGGACAATACAGAGTAGCTACAAGCTACAAGCTAGCTGGCTAACTTTAGTGATAGCGCTAATGTTGATGATGAGCTTTGCAAAACAGTGATTAATATGCTCAGTGTTATAGATTTAACCAAGTACTGTGACTGTATATTAACGGCTCTAAAGCCAATATGGCTTTATAAATGCATTTAAAAGTAGAGAAGGGGGAATTTATGCTGTTCACTGTGTGAGCTGCCATGTTGATTTGACGTCACTCCATAAACAGGGAAGAAACTGGTAGTCGAGAGGACTACCAAAAGTCGAGAGTTTTCGGGTGTTTTCAATGGTTTTTTCTGGTTGTAGGTGGGGAATTACACGTTGCAACTTCACCTCAAACACAGCATTGGAAGATGTGTGTGTTTGTTGGGGGGGGGGGGGGGGGTGAATACAATAATTGTTAGAAATATGATGTGAATAATACTGGAATAATGCTGAATCATTTACATGTGAATTTTCCAGCATTTCCAGCATTTACAACGTCACAAGTCTGGTTTCATTTCTCAGTTCGTCTCTCTCTACATGAACTGGATGAAACCACTGTAATTTCATACTGTTTCCATGTAAAACTACAAGCCAATTAAGAGAACTAAAAATCATGACTATCCCAAACAACCAATACCACAATCACATGATGCATAGGACATGCTTTATTCCCGTTACTCTAATCTCTCCCTCTCCCTCTCTCTCTCTCTCTCTCTCCATTTTATGCAGATACCACCCCAACTGCTAATAACCACCATTGAAGGCATGGTGTTTTATATATATATATATATATATATATATATATATATATATATATATATATATATATATATATATATAAAAAGCATACTTTTTGGGGATGTATGACATAGCGTTATTGTGTCAAGTGGGCGGAGCTTATGCTTTCTTCAACGTTTCTAAGTTTCAGATAATGCCGTAGTTGCAATTGGACAAAAATTAAACATAAAGTGATTTAAACATGTTTCTGTTTATACCTACTGAAATACCTTCGGTATTATTCAGTACAGATTAACTATAAAGCCTGTACAGTAATGTCATTATATGTCCATTTATTTTGCACCAAGGAGCAAAGCATTTGTTCTACAAATTAAACTTGTTCCTATACGTAATTATTTGTCACAGCACTATAAAACTAAAACTCCTTTCCTGTTTTAAATGTTATAAATCCTCTCCAATTTGAAGTGTGCATTTACCTTCGCCAGCTATATTTTGTGTTTTCCACCTCCGGTTCTGTTACACATTGATACTCTGCGTAATAAGTAGGATTCTCAACAGGAATCACGTGAACTAGCTGAGGGGAACCTGTGAGGAAATGAAAAAGACACAAACACAGACTCAAGGCAATGGAACGCACTGAATTTTTTTTCCATGCATAATAAAACAATAATCCTGTGATTTTTTTTTTTTTTTCATTTTTGCAAGCAAAGGATTAACTGAAATTGTTCCTTATAAACTCATGCAAATCAACACTGAAAAATAGTTGAAATCATAAAACTGAACAAATGTTTTCTCTCTTCACTGTCATGCTTTCATGCAGAGACTTTCACTTCCAGAGAAAATCTCTACAACATTTCTTTTTGGTACTTTTCATGGCACCATACAAATGAAGATAAGACATGGCCTTAGGCATTTTGTTTTCTGTAAATATCATTCTAAACATCATTAAACATGCACAATGTTTACAAATCTAAATGACCGTAGTTTAGTCTGGAATTTATCTTTGTAAAGAATCCTGCCAACCTCAGACAGTGGAGCTTAATCACATTTAATTTATGCCGTAATAGATTCACACTGGTTTATAGAGACATGCTTCTAGTTTCACCACTGTAAAATGATTTCCTAGCATCAAGGCGATGTTAAATACATTGGCTATGTGTAAATATATTTGATCATTAAAGCAAAATGTGTTCATGTACTGTATCTTTGGTAAATAAACAAACAAACGAACAAACAAATAAATAAAAACGTGGCAAAACTGACAAACAGGTAATGCTAAGACAAGCTCCAACTGGTTTTAGCATTGATTGGGGCAACATGCTGGTGCAGCTGGTAGCATTGTGCACCTTCAGTGTCTGCACTTATATGATTTCACTGTATCGCTGGTGAGAACTTCACATAATAACATATATATATATATATATATATATATATATATATATATATATATATATATATATATATATATTTTTTATATATCATTTATATATATATATATATATATATATATATATATATATATATATATATATATATATATATATATATATATATATATATATATAAATGATAAGATTATACTGTTCCCAAATTTACTGCAACCATTGCAAGGACAAATTGTCTGTTGAAGATGAATAAATGCATGTCCACACAATGATGCCACCCATGAAACATGTATGATCCACTTCACCCTAAACCATCATTTAACCCCCATTTGACAGTGTAATGCATATGACTGTCTGCTATTCAAATAAAAAAAATGTAAGGGCTATATTAGTTTGGGCCACCTAACAGCTACAGGGTCCATGATTTGATCCTGAGCTCAGGAGCTCTGTGTGAAGTCTCTGTGTTCCTCTTGTTGTGTAGATTTCCTCGTGTTGTCTGGTTTCTTCCAACTGTCCAAACACATGCCAATAGGTGGATTGGCTATGCTGAATTGTCCCTTGCTGTGAATGAGTGTGTGAATGTGTGTGGTGTCCTGGGATGGACTGGTGTGGCATCCAGTATGTATTCGCTCCTCACGCCCATGTGCATTCCTGGAATAGATTCCGGATCCACTGCGACCCGGATCAGGAAGGTTATATAAAGTGGTTATTAAAGGAGTTATATCATGATTTTTAAATGTTTTTAAATGTTCATTTTTTTTTGTTTACTGGGTGTAATAGAATAGGTTAACATACTTTAATTAAAAAAAAGCATTATGTCACATAATGTACATTATTGCAGTACCTCTACTCCCAGGCTGCCTGAAACGCTCCGATTTCTCCAAAGCCCCTCCTTCCCAAAAGCCCAGAGTGCTCTGATTGACCAGCTGACCAGTTGTGTTGTGATTGGCAAAAAACCTCAAGCATGTGTCAGAAATGTAACGCCCCTTGGGTCAGCCTCCAAGGCTTCTAAAGCAATTCTAAGCTCCTAAGCAACATGTCGTCGGTTTTATTAAATCAGTTTGAGCCCGAGTCCAATTCAGACAAAGTGGCTGATCACCGAAATTAACTTTGCAAACATGACTTGAGCAGAATGTTTCAAAGTGGCAAGTTTTTATTTTGTAACTCACTCACCTTTCAGATACAATGTAAATTCCAACGTCCCGCCATCAGGCAGTCTATGCTGTGTACACGGCTCCTGTGTGTACATAGGTACTTGCGCGATATATCTTTGTAAAGCTAAGATTCTTGTGATTCTTGTGATTCGACTGATATAAACCGTTTTCAGTCACAACAGCATCTACAATCAACACCTCTGTCAGACCATCAACATACAAACAAATACTTACTGTACAATACTGAGGCAACTTAGCAAACTTTAACTAGCATGTTAGCAGAGGTCTACAACTGTAGATAGCAGATACTTCATAGCAGATACTTCATATTTAATACTTTTTTCATGTGTCATTCCACTTTATTACACATAACTTTATTTATGGACTTTAATGTTGTGAAATCTTTATATTTCCAGATTTCTTGAGTTAATACTGATGTCTGGTGAAAATTTTATGTGAATAGCCTCATTCGAAATATATTTGCTGAAAAAAATGTTGACGCACCCAATACTTATTTCCCCCCACTATAAGTAAGGATTGTGTGTCCCTGTTTAATTAATCAAAAAATGCAGTTATAGGAATATAATCAATTTTGGAGTGGTAACAGAGCTCCATCTCTCAAAATCACTAAATTGTGTTTTATTCCTTCATTGATGTGCAATGCAGGGTGAGACGGATGCAAATGCAATAAAAGCTTTTATTGACAGAGCAGACAGACAATGCGATAACAAAAGGGTGTGGGTCAAATGAGTGATGATCTAATAGTAATTTTTTAAACTAGTATGGGCAGCAAATGCAACAAATAAATGTGTAAGAGGAAAAAAATGAAAAAAGGCAACAAGGTACAGGTTCCAATATCAGAAAATTATTAAATTATTAATAATACAGGATGTCCCAAAGGTCTCCATACATAGGGGAAAATAAAACTTGCTAGCAAAATGACTTCCAAATTTTTCATACTTAGTTTATATATATATATATATATATATATATATATATATATATATATATATATATATATATATATATATATATATATATATTTCAGATAGCCTTTGAAAATGAAGAACATCCACGAACATCTACTAATGAAGGCACAACCAACCTGGTGGTGGAAAACATAGTCCCCATTGTATTGCATTGTATTGTATTGAGACTTGTATTGCAACACCTATATTGTTGTTAACTTTATTGTTGTATTCCTGTATGTTCTTCAAAGCCCTGCATCACATGTATCAGTTCAACAAAAAGAGCAAACATCTGATAAAATACCAGGGCCAGTTTTAACTTCTAAATCTGACACGACAAACCAAAACATTCTTGTATGTCATCATTTACTGTAACATACAGTACTGCATATACAGTAGTCACAGCAGTTTATGTACAATTCTGTTGAGTTAATTTTCCATAATTATACATAGGACAATATAAAAAAAAGTTAGTTTCAAGTTATCAGACTTACCCTGGGTCATGTCAAAGAGGAAATAAAATAAAATTAAACCCATTTTCTTCCAGAGTTCCATGTTAGATCGAGTCAGTTTCATACCCAGGAGTGTGTGTGCCTCTGTGTCTGTGTGAGTGAATATGCATGAGTGTGAACAAGCGCTGGTAGTTCCTTTATACCGCCCTTCTGCAGTTTCATTACTAAGTCCCACCTCTGGCTTCCTTGACAATTGCTTGGTTGCCTGGCTGGGTGTATTGTTTTAAACCTGAGCTATTTTTATATGACAGGGGATAGGATAAACAGCAATTAACTGTGTTACATAATCTGGAAGTGATAATCTGGGCTGGAATGTAGATAAACTTTTGAAATTTAAAACTATGAATGAGTTGTAATCTGACAGTCCAAAAAATTTTTTTTCTTTCCAAAACTGATTTGATTACAGTTTAACTTCTGCATTATATTGTAAACATCGATGTTGTATATAGATTTCCTAAGTAAAACATACTGTAGCAGCATGTGACACTTCCTACAAAGTTTCATTAAGGTTGATTTTAACAAATGAGAGAGAGAGAGAGAGAGAGAGAGAGAGAGTCAATGTGTCATACTTATACATACATTCCTGCAAGTTGTGAGGTGCAGCCTACATTGATTGGACTTGTTTGTCCAGCACATCCCAGAGATGCTCGATTGGATTGGGATCTGGGGAATTTGGAGGCTAAGTCAATACCTCAAACTCTTTGTCATGTTCCTCATACCATTCCTGAACAATTGTTGCAGTGTAGCAGTGTGCATTGCCCTGCTTAAAGAGGTCACTGCCATTAGTGAATACCGTTGTCATGAAGAGGTGTATTTAGTCTGCAACAAGGTACGTGGTACGTGTAAAACTAACAACCACATGAATGCCAGGACCCAAGGTTTCCCAGCAGAACATTGCACAGAACATCACACTGCCTCTGCTGGCGTGCCTTCTTCCCATAGTGCATCCTGGTGTCATCTCTTGAGACTTGAGTGCAAATCTGTTTGTGGCAATCTTGTGGTTTTTAAGTGGTACCATCCACAGCAATCTCAATGATCTTTAGGCTGTACTATGTGGGGCCATCCTCAGCAGCAGCAGAGACAAAAGTAGTTTTACTTGTAACTGAGTAAATTTATTTTGGCTACTTTACCCTCCTCTGCAGTTTTTTACAATGACTGCAATATGTGTAAGAAGTATGAGCAAGAACTACATTATGCATGATGACTAACACTTAGTGAATAACTAGAATTTGAGCAATAACTAACACATGTGAAGTGTAGGTGGATTGGGAACATACATGGGGAGGGTAGGATGTGAACACTAATCTTTTGTTGCATGTTTATGTGTTTAACATATTTACTGTCACCTCCTACAGTATTGGGCAATTCAACACATTCTACAGTATAGACTCCTGATGTGGATGTAATCAATACAATTCAATTTTATTTGTATAGCGCCTTTTACAATAGACATTGTCTCAAAGCAGCTTTACAGAAACATATAAACACGGTATACAGATTTTAAATGTGCTAATTTATCCCAATTGAGCAAGTCGGGGGCGACAGTGGCAAGGAAAAACTCCCTAAGGTGATAAGAGGAAGAATTCTTGCGAGGACCCAGACTCAGAAGGGAACCCATCCTCATCTGGGTAGCAACAGATAGTGTAAAAAAGTTTTATATGAAGTCTGTTCGGCCTTAGAAGCAACTGTAGTCCCAACAATCTGGAATTGGAGTAGATGAGAGCTCCATCCAGAGGTAGGACATCCAAAATGGATCAGGCAGGTCCGGAGAGCAGAAAGGATCAGGATCTCTAGTATCTCCATAAAATCGTGTGTGGCTCGACAGAAGGAGAGAGGGAGAGAAGAGATTGTTAGGACTGTGCTTAGCGTAACAGAAAGTCTACTCATGGTAGGCTTGAGTAAACAAATACGTTTTAAGCCTAGACTTAAACACTGAGACTGTGTCTGAGTCCCGAACACTAATTGGAAGGCTGTTCCATAACTGTGGGGCTCTATAAGAGAAAGCTCTTCCCCCTGCTGTAGGCTTCGCTATTCAAGGTACCGTCAAATAGCCTGCACCTTTTGATCTGAGTAGGCGTGGCGGATCATAGAAAACAAAAAGGTCGCTTAGAGTCTGTAAAGTCTGTGAGATTCAGTTGAAGGCTTGAATTGAACTCATTTAATTCTTATTGGACTATGTATTTATTTATTCACTTATTCTGCACTCATTTATTATTCACTAAAGGATTATCAGTAAGCACGATCATTTATACAGTAGATCAGACTATATTTCTGAGATCATAAAATTCATCACCTTTATTAAGTCTTACAAAGAAGAGCTACAGAAGAGATTGACTTTAATTGCAGCTGAGAACTCATTTCAGTGACTTTGTTTTTAAACTAAAATAAGGATTAAAAACTTCTTTATTTTAGGGTCATGGATGACTGCACCAAGGAAGTCATGAACCATTGATGTGAAAAATGATACTATCTCATCTCACATGACATTGGTGTGTACAAATTTGTTGTGTACAAATGGTGTGTACCGGTTTATTACACTTATGACATGACGGTAATAAGATTAATAAGAAATCATTTGGTGTTATAATAAGATAATGTGAATGTGATCTTATGATCTGAAGGTTTGACTGTCTGCCAGAGACTAAATCCTCAAGACTCTAAACAGTAAAGAATGTCTCGGGAGAGTTAGTAAATCTTGTCAGGCAGCAAAAAAAAAAAAGTGTAGAGAAGACAAACAAAGGTGGTGATCTTATTATTATCTAACCACGCAAGCACCTGTCAGTAGCTTGGTAACATTATATAATCACTTGCTCAACCCTTTGATTCATCTCACAAGCTTGAGATAACTGGTTTGGGTACATTCTAGTCAGTGACACTGTTTACTAACTCAAAGCTTTCAAGCGTGCAGAAGGTGTTGACTTTCCTTTACAACGTCAATGTCATTAGAAGTATGCAGGCCAAGACTGTATTCGAAATTCAGAGTTGTGTTACACACACAGTGAGGATTTAAGACAGAAACTGAGCACATCAGTATTCAGTCCTCAGAAATAACTCCACGAGAGTTATGCACACTGTGCAGAGTTGGAAAAAACAGTCTGTGGATTAACCACAATATTACTATTTAGCGAGTAAAACTGCAATTTCCCCATATCTAACATTATTAGGCTATACAGCTGAACATATTTTTGTTACAATTCATTGTGAAAGTCATTGGATATTTTAAAGAGATATCTAAGAAATCTTAATATAAAATGAAACCTTTCCATAAGCAATAAGCACTGTCATGTCACTGTCACTGTCATGTCTTCAGAAAGCCAGGTCTATCTAGCTAGCAGTTGTAACATAATGTAAAATGAAGCTAATGGCCAGCATTGATTGTGACTAGTTAGTTAGCTAGCTGTGACAGACAGTAGACCTACACTTGATTAGCCAAGAACAGAAAGTGAGAATAGAAAAACAGGGCAGACAGACCTGTATTATGTTAGTGATTTTGCAGTATTGTGCTGCCATGATTTGATCTTTTAGTTTGACTGTAGATTGTAGTTACATGTAGCATAATGCACCTCAAACTTTTCTTCTGAGATACACACCCCATGCTAAAACTGGGTAAAACTAGTCTGTACAGGACTTTATGAAGTTTTATATATATATATATATATATATATATATATATATATATATATATATATATATATATATATATAAAACACTTTATAATACAGATCCGTCATTAATGATTAACTACACAGGAAGAAATGAATAATGCAATATTAACGTTCTAGTAACTAATATTAACTAACTAGAAACTTTGATTAACAAATTAGTAAGCAATAACACACAGATGAATGCGGTAGTTCACTATTAGCTATTCAATAAGTACTATTCCTTTCATGCCTCATGGAGAACTACTAAGAAACTACATACCGTTTCATAATTTATGCGAAACTGCTACGATTAACGAATAGACAAGATTGTTTACATAACCAATAGGTAATAGCAGACTTATGACTTGGGTAAGCTGTTTGTGAGGGACTAGGGCAGTGAAGGCACAAGTGACACAGTTTCCCCCCCAAAAAAAGGGTTAGGGTTAGGAAAATTGATGTTTGGCGAGACCTATATCCGAATACTAAGGATTTTACACATTTTTCTCCCACACAATCTGTCTACAACTAGGATAGATTATTCCCTCATGTTTAATAGAGATAGAACCAGGGTAAAAAGCTGCAACATTGGAACCGTAGATATCAGTGATCATGCCCCAATCTACCTAACAATAAGACTAGATAATAAACCTAAGGATACCTTGTGGAAATTTAACTTGAACCTTCTTAATGACCCATCTGTACCTACATCTGTGTCTGCATCTGTGTCTGTATCTGAATCTGTATCTGTGTCTGTACCTGAATCTGTCTAAATCTGTGTCTGTATCTGTGTCTGTATAGTTATCTGTGTCTGTATAGATATCTGTGTCTGTAACTGAATCTGTCTATATCTGTATCTGTGTCTGTATAGTTATTTGTGTCCGTATAGTTATCTGTGTCTGTATCATTTTCTGTGTCTGTATCTCCGTCTGTGTCTGAATCTGTATCCCACTGAGATAGAAATGGCAGCAGTGTCAGCATGGTCTGTGAATTCTGGCTCTGACAGTTCCTCAAATTCAGTTAAATTAATTTTTACAGTTTCATACCTGACTTGTTCCACCCACAAGAAAGTAAAATCCTCTTGTTTGCACAGCTTTTTATGTTGCATCTTGTGGGTCCTCTAGTCTCTACCAGATGCCATGTGCACCTCTTTTTAAGAACCCCCCTCCCCCTGCCCAAACACAAACACACACATTAAATAACATGTAGTATTTACTTGTATTTATATCCATTTAGAACACATTATCTGTTCCTTTCGGAATAATGTATTATATATTATATTCAGTTATTCAGAATGTCAAGGCACAGTGTATTACTTTCTTAAATTGCCTGTGTAGCTGGTGTCAAGCCTTCAGTTTATGACTGGAAGGGTGCGAGATTAAACTCCAGGACTGACAACTGTGACACTGTGACACAAAGTGCCACTGCTTGTATCCTTTACCCTTCACCACTCAGTGTCTGTGTTTGTGTCTGTATCTGTGCTTGTATCTTTGTCTGTGTCTGTATTTGTATATACATCTGTGTTTGTATCTTGTTCTGTCTACATCTGTATCTGTGTCTCTATCTGTGTCTATATATCTGCATCTGTATTGTATCGGTGTCTGTTTCTGTGTCTACATCTATATTGTATCTGTGTCTGTAGCTAGTTCTGTCTGTATCTGTATCTATAATCTGTGTCTGTATCTGTGTCTATATTGTATCTGTATCTGCATCTGTATCTATAATCTGTGTCTGTATCTGTGTCTTTATTGTATCTGTGTCTATATTGTATCTGTATCTACATCTGTATCTATAATCTGTGTATGTATCTGTATTGTATCTCTGTCTATCTCTGTGTCTGCATCTGTATCTATATCTGTGTCTGTATCTGGCTGTCTGTGTCTGTATCTGTGTCTATATCTGTATCTATATCTGTGTCTGTATCTGGCTGTGTCTGTATTGTATCTGTGTCTGTATCTGTGTCAATATCTGTATCTATATCTGTGTCTGTATCTGTGTCTGAATCTGTATCTGCATCTGTACCTGTGTCTGTATCTGTACCTATGTCTGTATCTGCATCTGTGTCTGTATATGAGTCTGTGTCTGTATCTATGCCTGTACCCGTGTCTGTATCTGTACCTGTGTCTGTATCTGTACCTATGTCTGTATCTGTACCCATGTCTGTATCTGCATCCCTGTCTGTTTCTGTGTCTGCATCTGTATCTGCATCTGTGTCTGTATTGGCATCCGTGTCTGTATTTGTGTCTGTATCTGTACCTATGTCTGTATCTGCGTCCGTGTCTGTATCTGTGTCTGTATCTGTACCTATGTCTGTATCTGCATCCGTGTCTGTATCTGTACCCGTGTCTGTATCTGCATCCCTGTCTGTTTCTGTACCTGTGTCTGTATCTGCATCTGTGTCTGTATCGGCATCCGTGTCTGTATCTGAATCTGTATCTGCGTCTGTATCTGCATCCGTGTCTGTATCTGCATCCGTGTCTGTATCTGCGTCTGTATCTGCATCAGTGTCTGTATCTGCGACTGTGTCTGCATCCGTGTCTGTATCTGCGTCTGTATCTGCATCCGTGTCGGCATCTGTGTCTGTATTTGAATCTGTATCTGCGTCTGTATCTGTGTCTGTATTTGGGTCTGTATATAAATCTGTATCTGCATCTGTATCTATATCCCCCGAGATAGAAATGGCAGCAGTGTCAGCATTGTCTTTGAATTCTGGCTCTGACAGTTCCTCAAATTCAGTTTCATAACTTTGTTCCCACAAGAAAGTAAAAACCTCCTGCTTGCACAGCTTTTTTTTTGTTGCATCCTATGGGTCCTCTAGTATCTACCAGATGCCATGTGAACCTTTTTCTAAGAATCCCCTCCCACTGTCCAAACACACACAAAAATGAAATAACATGACTCGTATTTACTTACCATATAGAACACATTCTCTGTTCTTTTAGAATAATGTATTATATATTATATTCAGTTACATCTCTAGGGAATGCATAAGTAGCTTTGCATAAAATCATTTTTATAAAAAATTAATTGTTAAATGACTCTGCACACTTTTTCTCTATGAAGGACAGCTCTACTGTCAGTAAACACTTTTTTGATTCATTTTTTATATCTATATAGTCACCTAAGTGATCCCATAACCACACTTTTTCCTTTGTGTCAGTCTCCGTCATGGTAAATGTACCACAGCTCAATTAGCTTCCCTAAACATTCATCTGCTTAGGAATACTCCTGTTCATGACTGTGGTGCTGATCTCTTCTCTGAGCAAATGCAGATGTGCGTGTGAGTGAAATTAAGCCATTCTGTCATTTCCTGTTGTTCTGATGATTCATTATTACAGTAATACTGTAGGTATGTTTTGTTCTTGAACAGTCATTATTTTTTCAAATGCCTTTTTTTTTTTTAAGGACAAACCAAAATTGCCAGTCACAAAACGGAAGTAAGCAAATATACAACTAATTTTTATATTTAGGTTAGCTACATATGCTATAACCTTGCATTTCTTTTCCAGTAAACCACTGTGCTATTCACCCTGACTACAAGCAGTCCTGATATTTGAACATGTGATGCCTGAACGCTTCAGGGCCCACTGAAAAAAAAGTAGTCTTGAGAAACAAATATAGTGGCACAGGATGATTTAAAATTGCTAAAGATTATCTACTTTTATCCTCTACATTTAGATTATTAAAAGCTGTTTTTAGATAGGAAGAATCAAGACACGTTTGTTTTTAGCAACTGCATTGCATTACTGCTGACAGTGCTACACTTTGGTGCTACACTGTGGTTTTCCTTCCACTATCACACATAACTGTTTGCACACAATTCTCACTGAAGTGGTAAATCTTACTTTAGCTCTAATGTGCACTAACATCCTGCACAGATGCGCAGTGCCTCCAGGATGTGGTCTGAAGTGTGCATATGCTTAATGCATGGGGGATCAACTGTGAGACAGCACACAAAAATAAATACATAACAAAATACGTAGCCTACAACTTAATACATAGATTTTACAATAGCATGGTATTAGATTAGTTGTTTAGGAATATGTTGGAATATTTTTTTTAAACAGACCTGTCCATACTTAAATAAACAAATACTGTTTATTCTTTAGTTTGTTCTGTAAAAATCAGGCTAACCAATTATTTTGTACAACATTTCATGGTATATGACGACAAAAAAATAACACTGAAAATAAACAGATGACGTGGATATGAAAGCATTTTTATAACATGGAATAATGTAGCATAAATCCAGGCCTGCTCTAAAACTTATATACTTAAGTATACTATACAAAACAAAACTATACATTACTATACAAAACAGCCTTCCCAACCTTTTTGAGACATGTTGCGGCCATCAAATTCAAAATTACCTTTTTTTTTTTTTTTTTAAATGGTACATTTACTCAGTTTAAACATTTGATATGTTGTCTATGTTCTATTGCATTCTGTTTTTGAGATTTTACACAGCATCACATTTTTTAAAATTGGGGTTGTATAATAAACATGCTATATTATGAGATCCTCAGTGATGTGAATTAGGAATTAGAGGGTTTTGAAAATACTGACACTCTCTACTGCAGCTCTGTTTATGGTGAAGCATGTGTATGATCCTGTGTTTTCTGTAGTCCACAATTAGTTCCTTGGTCTTGTCCACATTCAAGGAATTGTTGTTTGCCTGGCACTACAGTTCTCGGGTTCTGACTTCCTCTCTTTAAGCCTCCTCATTGGTGTTGGAGTTGGAGATCAGGCCTATAGCTATTGTGTTGTTTGCAAATTTGAGGTGGAGTGTACATTGAATAGAGGAGAGGGCTTAACACACATATTTGTATTCTGAATTCATCCTGCTGCTTTTGTTACTGGACACATCATTTATAAATACAAAGGAACCAAACCCATTAGCAGTTGTGCACACCCACGCCATAAAATCAGGTAGAATGATTCAGATCATGAGCAGCTCCTTCCCTTCACTGAACTCTTCACTTATTATCATCCTGGTAAATGTTGATCTTTGTTTCATTTGTCCATGGATGCTGTTGACTTTGACCAAGATACATGTAGCTTCTAGAGCAGGGGTGCCCAATAAGTTGATCGCAAAGGAAGTGCGGGTAGATCGCCATTAAAAAAAAAAATAGATGTTAGCGTTGATGTACAGGGCAGCCAGTCTGAGATCTCGTCTTTTATCTCACCAAGCGTGCGATCAAACGCGCCAGCGTGTTCCTCGACATAAAATTGCTAAGGCTATGAATATCTCATCATCTACAGTACACAATATCATCAAAAGATTCCAAGAATCTTGAGAACTCTCTGTGCGCAAGGGACAAAACAGGCATGATTCAAGGGACAAAACAGGCATGGAAATCACTGCATGGGCTCAGAAACACTTCTTCACAGACAGGACCTGTTGTGGATAAAAAATGTCATAAAATAAACATGAGGGAGACCTAATATCCAGTAAAGGGGAGAAGAAGAAAAGACGGGCACCAAGACACACAGAAGTGGTGTGAGGCGGATATTGACTGATATTGAATATTGAATTGGATTCACACTTTAAAGATCTTAGATCTTTAAGAGTAATACACTATGGTTTATTAGTCAAAAAGGCAAAAAGAAGTATACGAGCTGAGGAGGGCAAGTAGACATAACACACACACTCTCTCTCTCACACACATACTACAATAACTTTATAAGAATAATAAAAAGGAATATTAAGTTGTTATAAGGGTAATATCTTACAATAATAATATATATACTCTTTATAGAAAACAGAATAATAGGATATATGGGACAGTAGAAGGGTAATATAATGATATTATGAAGTAGGAAATACAGTAAACCGTGTTTTCAAGCAGTATAACTATATATAAAATAGAGATATAGAGCTAATATGAAAATAAATTATAAACTAGAAATGCAGGCTCGCAAGGAAGGCCTTAATTTTAAGAAAGAACCATGAGGAGCCATTTATAAGGGTGGCTGAGTCAAGCTGCCCCCCCCCCGCGAGATAACAGTAAGACCAAGGTCACTCTAGATTGTTTTGTCTCTCCACTTTTGATTCTACGGGTAATTCAAATCCCTTGGTTTCGATTCTCTGGGTTACTGAAATCCTCTGGTTTTGATTCTCTGGGTTACTGAAATCCCTTAGTTTTGAATCTCTGGGTTATTGAAACCCCGTGGTTTTGACTTTCTGGGTTATTAGAAATCCCTTGGTTCTGACTTTATGTGTAATTTGAAACCCCTGGTTTTGATTCTATGTGTAAGTGGAATAGCCCTTTTCTGGAACATAAGAGTAAGGTAGATGAGCTCTTTTTAACCCTATTGGTAGTGAGATCATAGTCTTCTTGAAACATGTGGGTTATTTACTGTGTAAGTACAGTATAAATACTGGAGCTTAAGCTCAGGGTATCAGATCACTTCTGAGAATTCTCATCGGTGTGGATCTCGTGTAGTGGAACGGAACCAATAAAGCTGGACCCTTGCTTCTTCTCACTCACGGCTGGTGTCTTTTTTCTATCTCCAACTGGGCTCAGAGGTAGATGTGAGTATTGGCTTCGATGTTAAATTTTAAGTGTTTTTGGGTAATAGGCTAAATTTGAGCCAACAGACCTCATTATCTGTGAACCCAGTTTGCCGTGCCATCCACAAATGCTGGTTAAAGCTCTATCATGCAAAGAAGAAGCCATATGTGAACATGATACAGAAGCGCCACTGTCTTCTCTGGGCCAAAGCTCATTTAAAATGCACTGAGGCAAAGTAAAAAACTGTTCCGTGGTCAGACAAATAGAAATTTGAAATTCTTTTTGGAAACCATGGACTCTGCATCCTCTAAACTAAAGAGGAGAGGGACCATCCGGCTATTTATCAGCGCTCAGTTCAAAAGCCTGCATCTCTGATGGTATGGGGTGCATTAGTGCCTATGGAATGGTCAGCTTGCACATCTGGAAAGGCACCATCAAATAAAACATATATACAGTATGCACTTGTGTCTTGCCTCTAACCACACATTACAAAAAAACAAAACAAGAAACCAGTTGTCAGTCAGAATTCATTTTAATTACTAAAAAGACTTAGAGAAATTGACTTCCAAAGAATTTCACATTAACACACCCTTTGAAACAAGACAAATCAGGAAGAAAAATAACAAACAAAAAATAAAGTCATCTGCTTTGTCCTCGCTGTTACGTATTGTAGGCTGAGATGGAAGCAATTGCAGGTATGGCAGTTTAATCAAATAAGTCCAAAGGATCAGGCAGAAATCAATGTACATAGGCAGGCAAGGGTCAAACGATCAGGCAAACAGGCTAAACTAGGCAAAGTAGAGAATCAAGGTCAACAAAGTAAACAAAGTCAAGAACCAGAAAAGTAAACACGATATAAGGCTTGGAATATCGACAGAGACTAAGCAACTGAGCATAATACTTTGCAAAGTCATTGTGATGAAACGGTCTCTATACGCTGTGGAGTGAGGGTGTGTGAGATTGGTAACAGTTGAGTGTGATTAGAACTCCGGAGAAGGTGAACGTGTGCACATGTGCGTGTGTGGGATGTGTAGTCCTCTTTGGCCATGTTTGTAGTTTGTGGTGCATCCTGGGAAATGGAGTTGCTGGTTTGCTGTGATATGACACTGGCATGCACACTATACATCTAAATTAAACTGATTGAACTTAAAGGTGTGATGAACAAAGGAAATTCCATTATTTATTTCATAATGATGCGGATGGAATGGTATCTAAAATGAAAAATTTATTTTTGCTTATACTATAAATTCAGCCTTTACAATTTAACTGTAATAAATAAATGAAAAACAGACACATCATCAATCGATCAATTTTGTAATAAATAAAACATGCAATTATTCATATAATCATTTGTAGCATATCAACCTGAGAGGAAGAAATGGAATTAGCATCTTTAAAGCTGCTGAGTGTGATGATCATTGCTCAAGACCCTAACTGTGCCGTTTAATTAGAGTTCATGTTAATTTATGATCATTAGCATCAAACCTTAACTGCTAAGCTGCCACTGACACCTGGATCAATTAACCAGTGTTTTTCCATTAAAAAAGTTACACACAGGTCCATAGGACAAAAATGTCCATGTCCAAAAACTGTTATAAAAATATTATTTATTTTTTTTCCACTTTTACTGATGTCATTTTTTTTTTCCATAATTACCAAACGTTCATTCATTTTCAGAATTGTAACCCTTTAAACGCTGGTTTGTTTACATAATGCCACAGATGTTTGTTTTTTTTATTTTAAAAAAAAGAGGAAAAAAGTAATTATTTTCCATATACTAGATGCTAAGCAGATTTTTTTTCTGATTATTACAGTCTTTGATATGTCAATGATTAACAACAACATTAATTTTTTATGCATTCATATATTTTATGCAGTGTCATTTAAAAAAAACAAAAACAAAAAAAAAACCTACCACTCAGGTTCATAAAGGACAAAAATGTCCATGTCAAAAAACTCTTTTATAAAACTTTTTTATATCTACAAAACAAAATTATGTACATGTCCCAAATGTACATGTTTCCCCTGAGGTGGATGGAATAATAAAATGGAGGTCATCCTTTAATGCTCACTCATTAGTGTCTCCAGATTTGTATTTCTCACTCTACTACATTATCTACTAATTTCTCCATCTGGGGATTAATAAAGTATTATCTTATTAGTTGAATAACTCATAGTAGTGACCAAATAATATGCTTTTAGATGAATAAGTGTATAATAGGTTTGGGACTTAAATGATTTAAAGATTGAAATAAAGTGTTTATGAAATCATTTTCCATTAACTGTTTTGCATGGCATCTCCTCTAAGAATGACTTGCACCTGCCAACATCTTGAATAGTAATGCCAACAATATGACCCTTTACTGACTAAAGCGCGCGCGCGCACACACACACACACACACATACACACAAAGCCATGTTGCAACCCTGTAATGTAATAGGAGTATTCATTAATAGATACCAGTGGCTGGTTACATTAAAGAGACTAGATACTTTTACATGGGTTCAAATTCCTTTTTGGCAACATAAACACCCAATTTATAAGCAGAATTGTAATAAAAAATAACATATAAATGTAAATAATCCCAAAATCCAAAATATTAAGACCATCCAGAATTCCATCAGAAAACTGAGGACAAATATTGTGTTGTTTAAATGTGCACATGATATTGAACTGGTTGGACTGTTTCACTCGAAATGGGTGAGGCAGTCACGGCTGATGGTTTTAAAAATAAGGGAAGCACAGGTGTCTGTTATTGAAGTATATATCTGTATGTGTCCTGTTTAATCCGTTTTAACTGGAGTACTGTATCTGTTTGGTCTCCTGTTTAATAGTCAGTCTATCCTCATAAATAAATTCATGAAAAGTCTTTTCCAAAATAAGTTTTATATATATATATATATATATATATATATATATATATATATATATATATATATATATATATATAAATAAAATAGTAGTTTGTTTAAGTTTGGAATGCCAATCATACAAGCTTCAGCCCCTTTCAGAAATCACCACATAGAACCATTTATCACATTGTGTTTTTCAGGTATTTGCCATTACTGAAAGAGTCAATAATAACCGTCCAGTGTTTTTTGAGTGCCAAGGAACAATTTTAGACCTCTGTAGATTTGCAGGAGTTTTTGGAGTTCACTGCAGAAGATACTGTGTTGGATTCAGCAGCTTCCACAGTGCCAAAACTGTAGAAATATAAAATCTTATTTTAAAATAGGCATGAACACATAAGCTTCCTTACCTTAACAAGTGGCTAGCTGAGTAGAGAAAGAGCTGTGTTATTGCAGGTGTGTTAGTTAGACAAATTAGATATGAATGGTGAAGTGACTGCTCCATGCTCCCCGGTTTATACTGAGCTCGGGTTACCCTCTGTGCCGAGTTTCTGTGCATGTTAAATTGTCTAAATTGCCTCTAGGTGTTAATGAATACATCTGTGTGTGTGCACATGATGCCCTGCGATGGACTGGGTCCCATTTGTGATTCATGTTCCCGGGATAGGCTCCAGATCCACCACAACCTTGACCACAATAAAGTGTTTACTGAAAGTGAGTGATGGATAAAGCTGCCAGCTTTTATTCCATATATTGTATACCGGTCAGCAGTTTGGACACATTAGATTACATTATTAGATTAGAATATTTTGTTTATAGTTTTTAAAGACATTCAGAAAAAGGCCTACAGTATATTGGACACTTGTTTCTATGTAAATATTGAAGTTAATGCCCTTAAAAAATCTATATGTATTTAAATTTTAAAAAAATTATCACCTTACCCCATTTTGACATCCTCTGTAGGGGACAGTCATGAATTTTTCTATAGAGTTGAGCGGCAAATGTGCCATATTTATTCGTAATAATGCAGACATACATTCCATTTAGGTCTGAGGTTGACACCATGAAATGCAGTCTGTTTCCTTCTGCTTTAGTTCCTTCAGGAAGGGAGAGCAAGTCCTGTCTGGTTAGATAAAGAAAAGAACAAGGTTCATCAAAAGGGGTCTGTTTGTAAAGTTCAATTCAATTGCATGTAACTTTGTCCTTATAGTCAGTACAGTATTAAAAAGCATACCTCACAGATACAACATATATATTTTCTGTGATTTGAAGCCTCAACCACCATATATTTATGATTCCAGATTTAAGTCCAGATTTATAACTTGTAAATCCATATTCAGCAATGTTTTAGCATATGTTTGTGTTTATTTTGTTCACTTCTATCGTTCCTCTTTGTCACTATATTCTATTAAGGAACCAGCAGAGATAGATGGATGGAAAAATTTGTCCATTTTTGTTACTGAACTCACAGCGTAGTGAAGCATGTTAGAATGGCAAAAAGGTATAAATAGCATATACATGCTTCATTTCACCACTTTTCATTTCATAGCATGATTAAATGTAACTCCTAGTAAGATTTCAGATTAGTAGCTCCACTAAAACAAATCAATTTTAATAGACTTATAGTGCATGTGAGAGACGAGCACTCTCATCTTCTATCCTGCTTTCTTCTATCCTGTATTAATCCTTCTGAAATAAACCTTTTTCACCTGAGAGGACGAGTCAACTGGTGTTTGTCTAAATTTCTACCACAATTTGGCATCCCTGGCTGGGCTGGGCGAGTGCTTCAGCTTTTCTGGACAACAAGCAAACTGGAGGACGCTCGTGAAAAAAAGTTTCACCCTGAAATCTGTATTGACTCGCAGGCGGTTTGCCTTTTATTGTGCAGAGAGAAAGACCGATGCAGCCTTACCACTGACTGGTAGGAATCATCAAGAAACAGCCTTAAGGTAAATTAGAATTTTATAAAGTCATAGAGTATTGCTGTCTGTGTGAAAGGTAGTCAATGATATAAGAAATGCATGTATTACACTGAGAGAAGTATTACATGGAGCGATTTCTTATAAGAACTTCCAGGAACTCTGCTTCTGCGACAGCAGAGATATTGGTGTTTCTTAGATCACAGCTTCAAAACTAAGATATATACCGATGGGTATATATAGAGAGATAACGATAAAAATATTTGCTAGTGGAAAGAGTTTGGAGCAATCAATAAGTAAAGCGAGTAGTTATTAGAAGTGCAAGAGGTGCCGTATTTTTGTGACGGGTTATTGTCAGAGAAGTGGCATGTCCCATTGACTCATTCCATCATATCAGCAGTACATGATGTTAAGGATTCAGCCACATATTTCTATATACTTGATTACTGGGAATTTCATTCTCTTGTATAATTTGGGTTTAATCAGATAAGGTTGTTATATACTACAGATAGCCCTCGCGTGCCTGAGTTTTTATCCTTTTACAACCGAGAGATAAGATAAGCAATTCAGGGTGGGGAGAAAATTAACATCTGTGGTCTAAAGTTTTATTTTAATGGTCATCATTCTGTTAATCATTCTGGGAAATTGAACATTTTGAATATAAACGGGAAAGAGTGCATGACAGCACGTATTATTTTAATTACAAGAGTACGTTGAACTGATTAAGTTATTTTGAAGGTCATTGTGAAAGTTGAATAATGGGTAAAGCAAGTAGCAAAGAGCAGTCTGTGTTGCACGCTGTGGTGCACACAGGTTGTTCATATGTTGGTCCTTATATCATGTTTACGCGTGTAAATTTTTGAGAGGGATGCTCGAATCAGTATGATGTGTGGGTAGAGAATGTGCACTCCCAGAAAAAGGGAGGTTTAGTCTTAGGCAGTTAGAACAGATAAAACTCAATATAGAAACAAAGGAGAGAGATATTTCTAAAAGTAAAAAAGAAGCACTGTTTTTAGCAGACTGGAAGGCATTTGGTGAATGTCAGCGTGAGGTACATAAAAGAGAGAAAAAAATGACAGGCAGGGCCCTCATCTGTTTCTCAGTGTGCTAAGTTACAGAAAGCCGATCCTGACCTGGACTCTGCCCCTACATGGCAAACACAACCCGCAGCAGAAGCGAGTCCCTGAGCACCATCATTAGGTCCACGTTTCTATCCAGCCCTCACTGCGCTGGAAGCTCCACCTGATTACTCAGAAAATTCAACGCAGGCCTTCTCACCACTGGGCATAAGATCAGGACTCAAGCTCAGGGGGACAAAACAACTGTCTGAAGTACATGCCCACACCTCCAGATGCAAGCCAGATGCACAGGGATCTGTACATGAAGTAATGACAGTGCCTATAGTGGAAGTGGCAGGGCCTGATGGGGCAATGCTCGTCCACCCGCCCTAGACAATGGCAGACTGGATGCAACATGCCAATGCAGCCTACACAAGAGCGATTGCAGTTCTCTAATAATGACTAATTGAAGCCTTTCCTGTGCGAATGGACATGAAAATAATAGGAATTTGCAAGCAGCAAGATTCAGAGACTGTGTCCCAGTATCTATCTCGTCTCACTGAAGTCCATGATGCAAATTCTGACTTGGAAAGGCCAGTAGCACTGGCAGATGGACAAGCAGCCGAAGTCGCGGCATGGGAAGCACACCTCAGAAACAGTTTCATGAATGGTATGAAACCAGAGATCGCTGCTCTCGTAAAACTTCAACGCATCACTTGGGATCTGGAAATCTGACTCAGGTAGAATGATATGCAATCCACGTGGAGAAGCTCCATAGATACAACTTCGCATGTTTTTTCTGCGGAAAAGTTGGACATTTTGCAAGAGTCTGTCCAGAGCAAAACCAAGAGGAGGCCAACTGAGGGGAGGAGGAAAGGAAAGGTGAGGTACCTGGGAACAGAAGAGGGGACAGACACCCAAACTGTGAGTTAGCTCACAAAGACCAGGCATATACACATACATGTACACCCAAAACTGGTCAGACTAATAATTCCCAAATGCCTAAACCAGTTATAGCCCTTAACCTTTTAAAATACAATGCCTCTCCCCTTCCACAGTTACCATGCATACCTCTTGTAATTAATGGGCAGAGTGTCACTTTTTTGGTGGACTCGGGGGTAACATATTCAGTGATAAAGCACGGTGAACTAAAAGAATAGCCAAAAATGAGATCACAGTCACTGCACTTCATGGGCAGGACATTCATTAATAGAACGTTTTTCTGAACTGTCAGTCTATGAATGTGAAAATGGTAAACGTGTAACCCATCAATTCCTATTCTTGTCCTCATGCCCAGTTAATTTGTTGGGCAGAGACTTAATGTGCATTTTGCACCACAGGGCTTGATAGTGACCGATGAATCTTTGATGGGAATTGAATCTTTCATGGGAATAGAATCTTTCACAAACAAAGAGCTCTGTGTTTAACAATGGTCCATGTATACTAAAGCTAGAACCTGTGCTCGTTTGTGGACATTGGCACATAAGATGAAGGACAAACGTGGTGATTTTATGTTGTCCTCTGTCCTCCATTGCAAGTGCATGAAGGAAGAGACTTTCATTTTGAGAAAGATGGTTTATGGATATCCCAGAAAGTGAAGAGCTATACCTAAAGGCACTATATTGGTGTGACACATTTTGTGTATGTTCAAATTAAGCAGCACGCAGTTGCATGTATTCGCGGTCCCAGAATCAGTGCCTCATGTCTCATTAGCCAAAATAAAGAACAAACAGTAGAAAGACGTGGGACTGTGGGTCAGATTATGTGAGAGTGGGAAGATTACAGATTGGGAACAGAAACCCACCTCCAACATATGGTACAGCCCGACACTTGGTGTTTATAAAAAATGTGTTTTATGCAACTTTGGGACATATTGCAATAAGAAGACAGTGAGTGGTCAGCATGTGATTCATAAATGATTAATAGTGCAGCTAAGAATAAATGGTTTCTGAGGAATTCATAATGACAGTTCACATACTAGCAATAACTAAATTCACACTGTATTTCAGGTCACAACTTAAAGTTCACTCCTGAGACCAGGTTACAGCCATGTGGGCTTCTTACAGGTTCTCTGATTACCCGTCCTCCTAAAAATACCCACCTATGCCCATAAAAAGTGAGTGTCACCGGTGAGAGCTAATAGCTATTATTTTATATTGTTTGAAAGATTAATTCATGATAACTATGATCCTAACTACAGTATGAGTCACTCTACTGTAATGGTTTTAGGAAACTGGGCCTCTTCAGAGAGAGAGAGTTAAGTCTTAAATATCATCCAGCTGGAGTACGAGTATATAATGATCCCACTGGTTGAGCAATAACTGGCACTGACATTCAATTCCAGTTAGTTTCGCTCCCTTAAAAATTACTGTAACAAATTTTCCATGATTCCATTAGAATCTGGAGCCTATCCCAGGGAGCATCAGGCACAAGGCGGGGTACATGCTGAACAGGTTGCCAATCCATTGCAGGGCACAATCACGTACACACTCACACACCCATTCATACACTACGGACACTTTAGACATGCCAATCAGCCTACCATGCATGTCTTTGGACTGGGGGAGGAGACCGGAGTACCCGGAGGAAACCCCCGCAGCACGGGGAGAACATGCAAACTCCGCACACACAGGGCCACAGTGAACCCCCGACCCTGGAGGTGTGAGGCAAACGTGCTAACCACTAAGCCACCGTGCACCTATGACATAATCATGTGTATGATAAATATGACAGGGAGAACATGACATGAGAATACATTTAAAGGTCTCCAAGTGCTTTTATGCTGAGCTCTGGATCAGGTGAATGCCTGCAGTAATCTAATACAAAAGCTGAAAACTACAAACAGTGCCGGCCCTAGCCCATTTGGTGCCCCAGGCGAGATCTTCAACGCCCCTCAAGTTATACAAAACTCATTTCTCATACTCAATAATATTTTATTTACTTCAATAATTAAAATACAACAAAACAATTTTGAAAAGATTGCCATCGTAGATAGGCATAGCCACAAAAAATAAACATAAATTTACCTTATTATAGGCTTAATACAAAGCAAGTAATAATAATAAATAACATGTTCTGTTACTGCAGAACTACTGTACTCTCAGTCAGTGCTAATTAGATAAAACAACATTGGATTTGCTTTTAAATAGCTAGCTTGTTGCTTGCTGACAGCACAGACTTACTAATAAGTAATAAATATTAGTAATTATCTTTATCATCTAAATATATTAGGGGAGACTGCCTGGGGTGGGGTTTGTTGTTGGCACAAATTATCAGGGTGTGTGCCTTCATCGACTGAACAGGTTTTAGTAGCACAAATTAAACATTCAGATACTGCACATCTATAACATCTTATTATGGAAGCAAAAATCAGTCCGTGGTGCACTTAACCATTAGCATTTTTTAAGAGTTGGACAGAAGACAACCAATCCCGGTTGACCAATCCCGATTTACAATTCATTATAAATCCATTATATAAATAATTTAACACCACAAAAATGACAAATGATATAGAAATTATAATAAGCTTACTTTTGTTTTTGTTTTTTCACGCTTTGCCTCTTCTTCATTTTTTCTTTTTTTGAAATTGAGCTCCCGATGGTTTTTGTCGTTTCATTTTGCATCTCAACTAACAATCTTGACTGCTACTGCCGGTAATACGTCAGCAGCAAATATTATGCCATGATAATTATCCATAATGCCGTAAAAAAACTAAATCATCATCACTGACACCCACACATACACTTCAGTGACACCAATGGTGATTTAGTATGATGTACTTTTTAATTTTATTTAAAAATAAATAAATATTTAAAACCATCGGTGATGAGTGTCATGGTGCACTTAGGCCTAATACAGCCTTTCACACACTGCCGCTTATTTACAATAAATACAATAAATACAATAAATAAATAAAGTTTGTCCAAACAAACTTTTCTGAGGTAATAAAAGACATGAGGAACGTTAAATGTCGCTTGGTACTGTTAATCGGATTTGGTGGGGCAGCACCCCAAATATGGGGACAGCCTAGGCGGCTGCCTATGACGCCTAATGGATTGACCAGCCCTGTCTAGAAACAACATGAAGTCAAACAACAGTCAATGTAAAATCAGCCATTTGAAATGTGGAACATTACAAATAACTTAGCCCTAGAAAGTTTGAAAGTTTTCTTCAGACAGAATCTGGAATACACAAGTCTACTAATCAGGGACTTCTCATTGGAATTGTTGTGATGCCATAGTGGCATTAGTTCAAGAAAAAAAAAATTTTAATCTTTGTAATTAACATGTGATCTTCATTGTTGTCCAATATTTATTGTGCAATTAAATTTTGGTCTTTTGCAAAACAATGGTCTCGTCTTGGAGACGCATTCCATAAATGTTAAATAAATGTCTCCTAACAAAAAGCTTCACCACATGAATCATTATACATTTTCCTTTATTATACATCAATATGTTTTTTTTAAACTATGCCGTACTAGTATTAGATCAAGTGGCATGTGTTAATGAGCTGTTACTATAGAAACAATAATGCATTAGAACAAGAGTACATTAATATAAAAATATCCTTCATGTTATGACCGGAACTACTGTCCGAGACCTACTGTGCTCTTATACAGATAACAATAATGCACACCTTCTGACCAATCAGACTTTTGGGTGATCATAAGATCATCTTTCTAGCCTGTAGATAATGAAAAGTACTGAAAATGAAAAAATCGAATACCAGAAAAATGGTAAACATTTCCAGGTATGCAACCAGACAGAGTAACTCCTCAGGAACGTATAAGATAGCAGGAGGAGCAAGGAAACGAGGAAGCATCAGTTTGAGTATTGAGAAGCACCCAGTGTGTCCAAACACCACTCTTACCCATGAACCCCCTCTCTGTGTCGGGATGCAAGTTTGCAAATTATGTGTCAAAGCCAAAGTATAAACCAGGCCTAAGAATTTTCAGATGGATTTGTTGCAAAGCATAAACCAGAACAGCAACATGGATACCACATTTACCACACTTTCATTTTGAGAAAGATGGTTTATGGATATCCCAGAAAGTGAAGAGCTGTTCCTAAAGGCACTATATGGGTGTGACACATTTTGTGCATGTTCAGTCAAATTAAGCAGCACGCAGCTGCATGCATTCTCTGTCCCAGAATCAGTGCCTCAGAATACATGGTTTCTGAGGAATTCATAATGACAGTTCACATAGTAGCAATAACTGAATCCTGTAAGTCTGAATCACACTGTATTTCAGGTCACAACTTAAAGGTCACTCCTGAGACCAGGTTACAGCCATGTGGGCTTCTTACAGGTTCTCTGGTTACCACTGTCCTACTAAAAATACCCACCTATGCCCATAACAAGTAAGTGTCACCGGTGAGAGCTAATAGCTATTATTTTATATTGTTTGAAAGATTAATTCATTATCCTATGATAACTATGATCCTAACTACAGTATGATTCACGCTGCTGTAATGGTTTTAGGAAACTGGGCCTCAGAACAGCAACATGGATGCCACATTTAGATACCGATAAACAAAATCCAATGTATGCTCTCATATATGGGTTTGCCCTTTCTTATGGCAAATGCTGTTATATAAATATTATAATTGGCCAAGTTAAAATACAAAAACCAAAACCTTTTAGACACTCTAGCTGCGCAATGCAGACAGTGTAACTGTCACTTATAGACTAACACTAATTTGATGACTTGAACTTGAATTGTCATTAGTTTGTGAAAGCTTATGTTAGCCACCAATGGTGTTTGGATGACGTACACTACAATTTAAACTAAACAATGACTGTCAGCAGCAATGCCTTACATAAAAACCTGTTGCAAATCACAAGTCATTAGTGACTGACAGGCTGTTATTCAAAGTAGCATCCCATTAATGAATACGTTTTTACTACACAACATTGTTGAGGCTGTTGTCATGCTTGTTAATACTTCTGCTTGTTTTTAGTTCCTCCTGTTGTTGGTGACACTGAGGAGATTTTAGTAAACTGCAATGCAGCCAATGCAAACCTGCACCTTTAAATGACTCAACCCAGCATCACCGTGGACTGTGAACTCTGAAGGAGGGTCCACTGTTAAAAGCAGCCTAGGGTTAGGGTTAGGATTACTTGCATTAACCCATTACTTTTAATATTTATATATTAAATATTTTGAAAAACATTTTATATTATATATATTATATAATATATATATATATATATATATATATATATATATATATATATATATATATATATATATATATATATATTATATAATATTTTATATTATATGATATGTTGCATGTGGTTTTTAGTTATTTCTTTTGGAACTTTTGGCACAAAATTAACGCCATAATCGAATTCCTGTTATTTCCCAATCAAAGCCAGCAGCAGTTTAATCACCCTTACCTGTACCAGGTGTAGTTAGCAGCTGCAGGATCAGTGCCATATACACACAGCAGACCATCAGCAGTTTCTGTAGTTATAGGAACCACAACTGGAACTTCGGGAAACATAAAATAGATTTAGAAAATGTGTGTATCCTGACATTTAGTAGTTTATTTGAAGCATGTAGTAATACGCTTCCATGCACAATGCTGTGAAAAAGTATTTGCTGATTTCTTCTATTTCTGTGTATATCTCATACTAAATAGTTTTAGATCTTCAAAACAAAATGCAACATAAAACAAAGGCATCTCTATTTTGTGTTTACTCAGGTTGCCTTTGTTTTATGTTAGATTTTGTTTAAATTTCTGAAACAATTTAGTGTGAGATGTACACAAAAACAGAAGAAATCAGGATTGGGCAAATACTTATAATAATTTCATAATTTCACAGCATTGTAGTTCGACTCCTTTCTTCCTTCCTTAAAATGAATGAGTCATGCTTTCGGGTAAATGATAGAAACAACTCTTACAGTGCGCTGACGAAAGCAGCTGTAATACTTTCTGCAACTACTCGCTTCCCTTCTTCAATTCCTTATATCATGATATACCAAATCCATGTATAGTTAAACTTTTCCCAAGATATGTATATTTGGTTCCGTGCAGCATTTGTCTGTAGATGCTAGCTGCTAAACTAAGCCACAAGGTACAAACTGAGATAAAGGACAGTGCTTTAGTGCTTCAATGTTGCAATGCATTCTGGATATTTGCAACAATGTACAAAAAGAGAAAATAAACACTGATTACAATATACACAATACTTTTAACAGTTATTTATATAATTCTCTACTAATGTTTTAGTGTTATTTAGTGTTGGCTCCATGTTTTCCATCCTTTGGTGATTTTTGTGATATGTATTTGCATTTGGCAAAAGTTTGTTTACGTTTTTTCCATTGTATCACGTCATACTTCATTTTCCGGAATGTACTTCCGCCTACAAACATGGTCACCATGGACTCCATTTACATTTATGCCATTTGGCAGACTTATCCATAGCGGCTTACATTTATCTCATTTATATAACTGAGTAGTTGTGGGTTAGGGGCCCAGCACGACCTTCCAATCATAGTCCAACAACTTAACCACTGAGCTACCACGACCACTCCAATTCCCAGTTCAAACACTCAAGTTCACCCAATTACTGATTGTACACACCTGGACTCAATTACCACCTTTCACAATATAAGCAATCTCACAGAACAAACCCCGCATTCCAATTGGCCTACTATCCATCCTAAATAGTATTCAAGATTAGAATTAGCGTGTCCCAATTGTAGTATGTTGAAATGAGTATCCCAAAAGGTACCCAGATGGTTTACTATTGCCAGTAGATTTTCGAGGTGCGGATCCGTGGATACTTTTTCAGTTAATATTGCCCACAACTCCTTGGGTGAGGGAGGAGGAGTTTTGTGACGTTTTGCTTCAAGGATACGTTTTAGAGAGGTGTAAATGACATGAGGAAAAAAAAATCAAGGGAATGGTGAATTAAATTATATAGTATGAATTCCATAAGGAATAATGAATGAATAAACGTTGAAATGCAGTGAGGAGTTTGTTTACGGTGATAGTTTGCATAACTAGGCAACACATCCATTAGTGTCAGTATGTCCCAGAACTTTCATACTCTTTTGCTACACACTCAAAAGTTATTTTTCTTCACAAAAAGACTTAGTGAAGTATTTGTTCAGCTCCGTTTTTGTGTCTGACATAAGCCTTTGATTCACGTTGGCTAATTCTGGTTTGACCTCGTTTATTGACCATAATTTTGTCTTTTGAATACCTGTTTATAAGTCGCTTGATCCTTTGCCTGTTTCTTGATTTTACCCTGGATTTTGTGATTTGGATTTGGTTGTGATTGCCAGTCTTTACTTTTAATAAAAGCATTCACTGCAATTATCTCTGTCTTTGCCACCTGACACATTACTGTATCTTTGACCAAAGAATGAAAGAGTTTTACGAGTTTTCAGTCCCACATGCCCCTTGACCAATGTTATTTTTTTCTTTTTATCTTATAAAAAGATAAAATATCATATCTTTTTATATCATATATAGTGTGAAATGAACAGATTGGAACCCTTTCTGTAGGGAAAGGCTCTAAGGCCTAGTCTTCTATGGGTTTTTCCATAAGGATAAGTGTACCACTGGTTAGTACTGCTTTTGTTTTGGAGCCACAATGTTTTTCCGCCTTTTGTTTACATGTAGTTGTTTCTAATCATATATTTACCTGTTAAATTATCTTGTTTATTTCAAACGTCAACTATCTCACTTGTTAGATGCGCATGGTTGGGTGTCAGCCCTTATGCTTGGGGGTCTGGGGGTTAAGTTCGTGATCAAGGTGGTTAAGTTTGCTAAGGTATGTTTCCTTTAATTGTTTTGTTTTGAAAATTATAATTGAGTGCATAAGTTTGCACACCCTTAAATAAATAAAGAACACAGAACATTTAGGGCCTGGTTTACTAAGATGCCAAATAACATGTACTAATTTGCATGTGCAAGGGCTTTACAATTACAAAAAAAAAACTGCTTGAATTATAGCACATGCAAAATTCTTTTGCACTCAACTGTGTATAGCTAAGAATTCAGCAATTTGAACTGGTTTGTTTGTTTCTATTTTGTGCTTTGATATACCTTGATAGTTACCTTGCTGAGTGGTTTTCGTCTCCCTCTTTGTCTCCTCCCCAACACTCACTGAAACGCAAAGCATATATTAGTAAATCACTCACAGGTCTGGAAAAAGTCTGGAGGAAATCATTTATTTTAAAGAGACAACTATAAAGGATAACCATCATGTTTATTATGTTTCTCCTTGCTAATTGTAACAAACAAGTGAGCTACATGATGACAAAAAAGCAAAAACAGAAGATAACTATTCCATGTCCATTTACACTAGAAGGAAAATTAAAGGAATAATGTTAGTTAAGGTAGGAATAATCAAATACAAACATATTATTATTTAGATTTGACCTCATATGTGGTGTTTCTATACTAACAAATGTTTGCAGTGAATATTCACTGAGAAACAGAGAACAATTACTAATAACTAAATGTTTTTGTTAAAATCACAAGACAGCTATTGTTCAGGAAATGATCAGATTTCATGAGCATACTGTAGGTTTCCAGGAACAAAATGCTGTTGACACAGCTATGACACAGGAGCTTGCACTTTTTGTGTTGCTAAAATCCCTAGAATGTTTAACAATCAATTAAAAAGCAGAAAACTCCATAACTTTTTAATATTTTATATTATGTCACAAAGTTCAAGTCTATAGATGGCACCACCCCAGCCAATGCAAAACGTCGGCAAAATAGTCTCAATCGTTTGTGCTGGTTTTTGCCGTAATTTTTTTCGCTTGTTCTGCTTCGGTTTTTGAGTTATTATAAGAATATTTATAGGTCATTCTGAGGTCACTCAGACTACCCCCCCACCCCCATGCTCCATATTCACCCCAAATAGTCTCGTTTGTTTGTGCGCCGTTTGTGCTGGTTTGTGCCGATAAAAGATTTTTTTTTTGCTACTGTCTTTTTTCTTCTTCTTTCTTAACAATACAGTTGAAGTAACAAGGTAAAATCCAAACAGCAGAACAAATCACATTAAATAGTCGCATTCACTTAATTTGTTACGTATCTACTGTGCGTTTTCAACTTTTAACGGACACAGCGGATCACAGGATGTGTGAAATGTAACACATACTCCAAGGTAAGTGTTTTTACTTGTTACTGTATGTTGTTATGAGAATAACAGTAGTCATATTAACATTATGTCATAAGTAAATACACACACCATAACCTGTTTGCTGTAGCTCTGTGTTTATACATACATAGGCCTTGTTTGTATGTATGTGTGTGTGTGTGTCTGTGTATGAATTAAACCAAAATGTTTTTACTTGTGAAATTGAACTGCTGTGTACTATCAAAACATCCATTAACACAAATAATGGACCTTTAAAAGCTTAAACTTAAAAACACTTAATACTGACAAGCTACTATCTGTCTTCAACCAAGACTTTGCAAACACCATCAAGCCCGACTAGGAAAACAAGGGTGTGTGTGGCCTACAACAAAAATAAATTTAAACAATGCAATCACTTTTGTGTATGAGATAGCATGTGGGCATATTTAGTCTTTTTCTGACACTCCTGTCACTCTACTTCTCAGGTCGTCATACATCTCACAGACACATGGAGACCTCCTGCATTAGGCCACATAATGTCCAAGCGTATCCTGGGTTAAGCCTCCTCTGAAAGCAAGAACTGCCCTTGAAGTATATCTCTCTCCTTGGAGCATCAGATTGGAGGGAAATTCACACAAAGGAAATTCTGCAGAGGTGCTTCCCAGGTCAGTGTCAATCCACAGAAGTTCTCCCAGTGTGTAACTGTGAGAAACTTTCCCTGTACAGAGCACTTTTCCTGAGGTAAAGTCTGTCTTGAATGCAGAGGGACACTGTGACTTTGGATTAGCCTGAGGCAGGGGGACTCTGGAAGGTTAAAGCCTTCTTCCACCGCGGTCTGAAGATGAGTCATGTCAAAAGCCTGCAGTACAGCAACAGAAGTAGAAACAAATGGAATTTCCATTGTGACATGTGTGCCAAGACTGCAATACTGTGTGGCGCACTGTTGTGTGGAGGAAACACATGCACGTTTTGTCATTGACCTATCAGTGATAGTGGAGATGTGGCACTGTGCATCGATTTGGAGAGCTACAAAGTTCAATTGGACAGCTCTGAATATTCCACTCGGCAGCTCTGCCCTCTGTATGTAGACCTGTGCATTCAGACCCTTTGTGGTGATTGTTTTCACTAGCTGGAGGAGGTTGTTAGAGTCCTCACCGCAAACAATATTTCCAAAAGTGACACTATCACAGAAAGCACAATGTAAGCATTGACAAAAAGCATCAAATGCACATGTGTTCAGCACAGAGATTCTTAATTTTAACAGGCTGTTGATTATTTCCATTTTTAAACAGTTCCAATTTTACTCTTTTCCCACTCACGGATGGATCTGCATGGAGCCATTCAGGACACGGAGAGAGGTATGACTTCCTCTCCCTCTTTTTGGGTGGAACAGCTAGGCCTCTCCAGTTTTTAATAGCATCTTCATCTGTTGGATGGATGTTTGTAACAGTATCAGACTTCCCAAAACAGGAAGCATCCATTTCTGGTTTTCAATCTACACTGCAAGTTGTGCTAGGTAGTGGATTGGCTCCTGTGATGATCACTGTTGCAACAGCTGCATCTTCTTCATCTTTTTGTTTTGCAGAACAAATTTGCATATTGCCCTCAATGAAGGACAGATGTCGAGCAATGAATTGATCCACCCGAATAGGCAAGTTTTCATACTTGAAAAGCCCGCGTTTGATGTTTTTGAACTTTTGCTTCAACATTGGCTGAACTTGCGGTGATGTCGGTGCTTCAGAAGTGAGGGATCATTACCACTGTCCAGAGTGGTAAGTAACTTGCAAGCCAGATTATATTGGGAATAATCTCAGGGAGGAAGTGCATATTATCATGATCACTGTTAGCCACGGCAAGTGACCTGATCTCCTCACATAGCTCTGTCACGCACTGCCGTATGTGTTCAGTTACATGGATCCACTTCTTCCAGGTCCTCACCCTCCACATCTGGAATGATCTGTGTCACATTTTATGTGAATGTGGCCATGAAACTCCTTACAGTTGCCTCTGATTTATATGAATTTCTCTGTGGCTGTTGGATAGACCTTGGCTCTTTTAAAGACAAATGTGCAGGGGCTTTTCACTGTTTCAGGCATAAATTCAATCCATTTCTGAAATGGAACGTCAAGATCAAAAGTCCAGCAATCTTTTGGTCTTGAGGAAAGGGACCCTGGCTCAAAATCAGTGTCATCACTTCTGCCAATTGTTTCATCATCACTTTCATAAATAAACCCTAAAGCAGTCCAGATGTTGTGTCTGTTCAATTTAACAAAAGTATATAGAGCCTTTGCAGTCATCTTGTTTTCTAGCTGCTCACTAAGCTGTGTCCAGATGCTCTGTTTAGGAGTAGCTATGTTGCCATTTTGGACTATGGCCTCTTTTGATGAACAGAGGACTGTGAAAATGTAATCCCTGTAGACCACTGGTTTCTTGGGCATCTGGCATAAGCAAAACATAATTACCCACTGAAATAATCCTGACTCAAAAAATGTCATGTACAGTATAAACTTGCTTTCATGTATTACTGTATTTGCCCGAATACAAGGATAATATAATATAGTAATAATGTATAAGGATTAGGGATGTCAAGATACCAAAAATCTAGTAGTCGGTACCTATACCATCAAAAGTACACGATACTCGATACAAAAGTGGATACCATGGTGTGGTTATAAAAAAGAGAAAAAGACAATTTTTTTTTAAAATAAAGTTAAAAACTCCTGAAGGACATCCTCCTCTGACTGATACTGGCAAAGAGAGAGAGAGAGAGAGAGAGAGAGAGAGAGAGAGAGAGAGAGAGATTTTAGTTATCAAACACTGTCTGACAGTGACTAATAACAAGTGCTAAGGTGAACTCCTAAACACACACACACACACACACACCCCTTATACTTTGAATGCAAGCATTAGTTTAAATTCACTGATATCGTGTCAGGCCAAAAAGATTTATTAAAACCATTAACATTTGAATAATTATTAGTGACATTTGGCTACATGTTGCTGACAGGACACGGGCTCAATGGCGATCATGGAGGCCCATTAGGAGGTAGTTTATAACACTGCATTGCATTGGCATTGTTAACAAAAAACTGGCTATCGCTAAGATTACATGGAGCATAATGTTAGCTGGTTTCACGGCTACAATGCCAGCTGCCTCAAACAAACATAATATAGGACCGTCTTTCAGGTGCTTCGCCAAATTCCAGGTGTTTCCTCGCTTTGTTTGAAATGAACGATAGCATCGGTTGCCGGTGTGCTTTCCTCTCTTTACCTCTCAACAAGTCAGGGCGGAGCTAAACTTGCTAAGCTAAGCTAAACTTCTGTAGTTTTTCCCGTGTGCTTGTAGGCGTTCTTCTTCTTCTTCACCACTTTTGGACTGACTAAAACACTTGGGCCTATTTGCTGCCCCCTTCAGTTCCGGAAGAATTGCAACCTCGGTACCTTCATTATCAAGGGTACTTCTGCTACTGCAGAAAAACAAGCACCATCACGTTTTAAGAATGTTGGTACTGACTTGGTACCGAAGTATCGGTTCTTGTGACATCCCTAATAAGGAAAACATATCTTATATTAGGACCAATATGGTGATGTTGACCCCTAGATGCATAACATAGCATGGGTACCATGTGTAGCTGTAATTAGCATTTCATAGCTCCATTAGCCATATTAGAATTAGTAATGAGTTTTCTGTTCAATAAACATTGACAATCTTAGAATTTTGATTTACTAACTACATCTACATTTCCTATACTAACTCGATACTAATTTCCAAAAGAGCATCGTGAACAGAAGTATCACTTGCACCCAGTGGTGGCATGAAGTGTAGCAGGTGATACTCCTTGTAAATAAATGAAAAGTTCAATCATGAGAGACCTGTGAATGAAGTAAAGATAATTGTTCATTGAACAAATGATGAGATGATCACAAACAAACAAGCCTATTTGGAGCATGTGGGGTGGCTGGTGATGTCATCGCCTATAACTTAATGTCTAATATTTTAAAAACGTAGGAGAAGACTCAGAGCTGTTATCTTGGCAAAGGGAGGTAGCACACAGTATTGACTAATAGGGTGCCAATAATTTTGCACACCTTTATTTAACAAAGATTTTTTTTTGATAAATAAGTGTTTTGTTTGCAATTGTTTGATATCCATAAGAGCAGAGTTTTTTTTTTGTGAATTCTTTGAACAAAAGATCGGCGTTAAACAATAAAGACAATTTTTCACAGCCTCCTTTGCTCATATTTACCAATATTAGTGGAGGGAACTGTACATGTGCAAAAAAAGGTGCATGTGCAATGGAAACATGGAAAAATGTGTATGTATTAATATATTTTGTAATCAAATATAAATACTAACAATTTGTACATCCTAAAACTTCTATTACAAGAATTTTGATTAAGCACTTAGTAGCATCTGTTTCTGTGGTTAAAATTTAAGTGATATTCTAGTGGTCATATAGCACTCTATGTGGGTTCTACAACACAGTTACATCCTGCCCCATGTCGAGAGAAGTGCTAGAAAAGAGGAAATCATCTGAGATTCTGCATTTAAAATAAATAAATAAATAAATAAATAAAACGTATAGAAAATGGGGGCTTCTCACAGATATGTGTTAAAAGAACTCTTTATTCGTTCCTGAGTTGTAGTGCAGTATTGTAAAGTGTTACTGATTTTTAGTTTTAGTTTTTGGAGTCTGCAATCTGAATTAACATCTGCAAGTCAATGTAGCAGCAATGTAGTAGGGAATAAAAATGTACTTTTACTGTTAGTCCCAGAATCAAACTCAGTGTTTACTCAGGTAAGCCGGTTGCACACTGTGCGATTTTTAAAAGTCCTTCGGAACTCTTGCTTGTCAGACTGTACGAACATGATCCCTGCTGTAAGCCGTGTCACACTGTAGGATTTCGGTTGTCATTAATTTCAGACTGTACGACAGTCAAGATGCGAAAAACAGATGCACGCAAGAAAACTCGTACGAAGTAGGAGAAGCCACACTACAGGATGGTGCCTCAAATCTTCTGACACTACCAGAATTTAATCTGAGGAAAAATTTTATCACTACGGCCATTAATCGGCTAAAAGGCTAAAATGCAGCATTTCAGAGCAAAACTCTGAAGGCTTAAGCACAAACTCCTCCTTTTCAGTAGTTATTACTGCCGAGTAATTTACTGCTTTTCAAATATTAAAAATAAATTTAATATCATGCCTCTGCATAAACAAGTGCAACTGGAAATACATTGGGGGTGGGGCTCATGAAACATGTTGGGCAAGAGGACAGATAAACAAGCTAGTACAGTTCAGATTAATTAAAAGGTCCAAATGCTGCAGGTTACATGAAAACAAAGTAAAAGTGTCTACTCAGATCTAGTTAATATACTTTTTACAAATTGTCATGCATATTATCTAGAAAGAAAAAGAATATCTTCTATGCATAGTAAAACATATTACATATAAAACAGTTACAATATTAAAGGGTATGCCACTCTATGAAAATCTCTTTCTCTGTTTTTGGCTTTTGTAATCTGGCATGGTACATTCAAAGCCATCCTGGATTTACTCAGTGGGTGTGTTCTGGTGTATAGAGTGCAAATCAGCCAAAACATCTGTGGCCCATGCCAGAGGTAACTAAGGAGCAATTCCAACAAAGTCACTGTTTGTCTAAGCCACTAGTAAATATAGCTTATTTCCTTGATTATATCTCCCTTCTCTTTTTATGATTTCTGTCAAACCATGCAGACTACTACATAATACATATAGCTATGAAAAGATGATATTAATAAAAAAGGACAGTCACTTTGATTGTGAGACAAGTTTTTTTTTAAATATCATATAAGCATGAATATTTGAATACTAAATTCTTTCTAATTCTAATGGTACAGTTATATAACCCCAAATGTGCAGATGAAAAAAAAAAATATGTTGCTATACTAAAGATCCGTCACTTATAGGGTTGTTTCCTATAATTCCATGGTGTTGATGGATATGTCTCCAATAAATAGCCAAAATATTACTGTATACACTTAAATGTGCCTAATGTTTGAATAGCTGGATTATGTTCATAAAATAAATTTGTAATAGGTCAGAGGTTATAGGAGTCCCTGATTTCCAAAAGTTTGAGAACCCTTGCTCTACACTATACCTGGCTGTTGATACAGATTACATATAACATGCACTATTTGTATCACTGACACACAGAAATTTGATCTGTGTTAACCTGTGTATTTATAACTGCATTATATTTATTGTTAGAATGTGAGCCTAGATTTCTCTGTTGTGAGGTCACTCTGCTCTGTTTTTGCATTGTACTCTACTGTTCTGTTAAACTGAATGATCTAGCCCAGTGGTTTTCAAAGTGAGGGCCTCAACAATTTGGTGTGAAAAATAAATAAATGTATGTTTTCTCTTTCTCACTCTCAGACACACACACACACAATCAATTCCTAATGTAATGTAAAGATGTAAGATGTAATTATTAATTAAAAAAAAGGGGGGATATATTCAGAAGTCTGTATTTTTAATGTGTTTTAAAGACATCTTGCAAAAGGGGGGCCTCAGTCAAATTTTAATGCCATTTTGGGGGCCGTGCCCTGGAAAATTTTGGGAACCACTGATCTAGCCATTTAAATTCAATGGTAGGCTGGAATAACAATAAACTTATTCTTTATCTTGGTCTTAAACAATGCAGCTGCATGGAGATCGCAACAGAATGAATAGCTGCTTTATATGAAACAGAAGTGAACACGATCCCAGTTGCATGTGTGTGTGTGTCCTGCTAAACATCTTGTCATGGATGGCATATTATCAAATTGAAACTAAATTCCAGAAAGTCTGAGGTGCTGTACATAACTGGAGTTAACTGGCATCCCCACATTGAGATTTTGTGACTTCCCTGTACAGCAACCAGATCACCCCAGCCTTGGGGTAGTCCTGTGCAACTAACTATCTTTCTCACCTCACACTGCTAACCTGACATAATAATTTATAAAGGTTTCTCCTTTCTAACTATCGTGAACTGATCCAGAATGCAGCTGCAAGCCCGGTTTTCAATCTTCCCAAGCATCTTATTGCTACATTCCCTCTTGCAGCTTTCGACGTCAGATTTAAAACACTCATGCTCCCCTACAATGCCAAAAACAGGCGCTTAACACCTTACTCTGCTCCATATTCCCTCCGAGTGTCTAGCATGGACTGACTCCTGGAGCTGCACACAGTTGCTGAACTTAACCATTGCAGTTCAACCTAATATTGGTTCCTTTCTTCTAACTCTTCCTTCCACTTCCATGTTGCCAAAGTTGTCAAAATGAGGTGTACCTTTACAAATTCATGCAGACCAACGTCTCCAGCATGAGTCTGGATTGGACAATACCAATAGTGAACAGTGATTCATTGTCACAGCACCACCACTTCCTGGGAACAGGAAGTGAGGCTTATTCAGAAAACAGTACTTCTACTTTGTTACATTGGACTATACACCATCGCTACTTTTACTTGTCTAGAATTTATTTTTATTTAAATTTTTACACTCGGCTGCTTTCGAGTTCTCCTTCAGCGAATTTCCAACTGAGAGAGTAAGCTTCAGCAGCACCACAAAATTAAGCAGAGGAGTAGCTTGTGTACCCCCCCCCCATTAAAGATCATGGCTGAAGACAAATGTACGTGTGTCACCCTCAAAGGAGTATCTACATCCCTTGCCTTTCAAATGACAAGAAACAATAGTCATATTATGCGCTGCTAACTTTGTTGACCTAAAACTGTGGATATCTCGAGCTTCAAAAACAGCACATCTAATCTGAGAAAGCATGTAATGGTAAGTAATTTTGGCTACGCAAGCTAATGACTGTACTGCTAGATAGCAAAGTTAACTAATTCAGCTAGCTCATCTAGCATACTGTACTGCCTACATTATATATGTTCAAAGTTCAGTGATAACTTGCAAACTGCAGAGACAATGTCCATGGTAATGGTAGGGTTATGTGTCCAAACACACCTGCCTTTTATGCATTTAACATACAAAAAACATTCCATACACTTTAGTGTAGGTTTCTCAAGCCAAAGTTAGACTAGGTGTAATTAGAGACAGTTATGCCAATGGTAACGGTACATTATGTACCCAAATGCTCCTGCCTTTTATGCATTAAACATACAACATTATTTACAACAATGTTTAATTTGTTTTGCAATCAAATTATGAATTATGCATCAAGGCCTTGATGCTCACATACAAGACCTAGGATTAGTCTCTCCTTGAAGCTTATGTTCTCTCATGCAATCTGTGATCGGTTAATGACTGATGCTTAGTAATGCCTACTCAGCGTGGCTCAAGGTTCCTTTCTAGAACCTTCACACTAACTGTTCCTCAGTGGTGGAATGAACTTCCAACCTCAATCCGGACCACAGAATCTGTCACCATTTTCAAAACAACACCTAAAGACCCACCTATTCCGTGAGCACGTAACTAACCCCTAAAATGCTAAACCCCACATTATTTAAAAAATAAAATAAAAAAATTTACTCTGGCACTTACACCTCTACTCTGCACACTTTGCTTCTCTAGAACTCAATTATAAATCTTGTATGGTAGCACTACTTGTATTGTTCTCCACTTGATATATCGCTTTGAATGTATTTCCTCATTTATAAGTAGCTTTGGATAAAAGTGTCTGCTAAATGAAAAATGTAAATGTAGATTCCAAGTATGCACATGCACAATGCAGACTGTATCTGAGCTTCTGTTTTAAGGATTCAGTTGAGTTTTTTGTTTTGATGTTACTTTCTGTTGCTTAACAACATATACTTTGGCATTTGCCTGGTCATGTTTAATAAATTGCGAAATATGAAGTTACTCACTAGTCACTATAGTAGTTTTTTATAAGAAGCTTTTTAACTCCTACTCAAATACTTATCTTTATCAGTACTTTTATTTCTACTTGAGTCATTATAAGTCATTATAAGTAAAAGTAACAATACTTTTACTTGCGTAGTGTTTCTGTTTACTCTACCCACAACTGGTCATTGACTGCAAAGGATTTACATCCAAGTATGAAAAACAACAACAACAACAACAACAACAACAACAAAAACAATAATAATCTTTATTTTATAGAACGCCTTTAAAAGCAGCTTCTCAAAGCACTGTACACAAAATAAGTAGTACACAGAAAAAATAAAAATTGATAAAAGTTAATAATAATAATAATAATAATAATAAAAAAGTAGACATCAGCAGTCAAATGCCAGTTTAAAAAAGTATGTCTTGAGTTGAGCTTTAGCAATGCCAAAGGTCTGAGCTTCCCTAAATTCAAGAGGAAGAGAGTTCCAAAGGGAAGGAGCACAGACAGAAAAAGCCCTGTCACCCATAGATTTTAAGCGAGTTTGTGGAACAGTTAACAAATGACACTGTGAGGAGCGCAGTCTGCGATTTGGGGTGTAAGAGATTAATAAAGCAGATATGTAATTAGGAGCCAAGCCATGTAATGCTTTGCATGTCAGCATCATAATTTTAAAATCGACATGGAACCTGACCGGGAGCCAGTGCAAGGAGTCCGGAACAGGAGTAATACGATTGTATTTCCTGGTCCCAGTCAGGATCCGGGCAGCAGAGTTTTGTAGATACTGAAGTTTATTGGGCCTCCTGGGCGCCCCCTGCCGGCCCCCACTTTGAAAACCACTGTCCCAGGGAATGCAACAGAGTCTCTTATTATATGTATGGTATGTTATTACCATCAGAATTAGGAGTGTAGTGATAAAGTAAATTCTGATAGTGTTGGCAAACATCACAGCAGTTCAGTTCACTGGTTGGAAAACAGCCAGTGGGTTTTCAGCAGTCTTTTTTTTTTTTAATCAATGGGAAGGGTGTGTAATATGAGCTGTACACTGTAGTTATGTGAACATATTTCTTCTCTTTAATTTTAATTGTCATGACAATTTTTGGATATTGAACTCACGTTTATATGTTTTCAAAAATTCAATTTATAAATTAATCCATTGTCTTGACTACTTATGACTACTTTTGAGTCAAAACAAAAATGATCTTCAAGTTGAGTTTACTCAGATTTTTAAGACAGCAGATGGACATTAGTTTCTAAATTTAACCAACTTGAAATGTCTTACAGTGTAGTGGATGGGAGAGGTCAGAGGAACAGCACAGGTTCCCAACCTTCGACCTGGAGTACCCTCTGTCTTAACTAACTGGCTAACAGTTTCCTGAGCTGAAGTAGGTGTGGTAGGGCAAGGAGAACACTAACATGCTGTATCTGTCGCTGTAATGCACTAATGGAAAATCTTATCTGATTATTTTTGCTGCCTAAATCCTCTGCTTTGTGGTTAATGAGCAACAAATGGATCTTTAGTATACAGTGCACCAAACATTACATCATACGGTGTTGCATGTCTTAATGTTGTATGTCTTATCTACTGTAGTAAATCTTAGCCCTCCTTAGAAAATATTCTGATCCAACCCTAGTGCATTTGCATTCCCTAAACTTTGTAACCAAATCTTTGGCAACATGTGTATCTATTATTGTTTGGCATGTCAATAAATGAGCCTGAAGCAGAAATAAAATCAAGACACTTCGTATCTCAGAGCAGTCGGCAGTGATATGCTTTAAAAAAATATATTTCCTCTTACCCAGATCCATGGCGCAGTAAATGACGATGAGAAGAAGCAAACACAAACAGTAAGCCATGCTGACTGAACTTTCTGAACTCTAAGGAACACTTGTTCAGGCATGAACTCCAAGCCCTGACAAAAATGGCAACAACCTCCAATGTCAAAACTGGTTTACTCAAAGAAAGCGAATTGAGTTTTCTTTTTCTTTCTTTCGCTCTCTCTTTCTCTCTCTCTCTCTCTCACACACACACACACACACGAAATCTATCTGTTTTGCACCCGCCCACATACACGTCCAAAGGCACGTGCACCTTGCTCTCAGTCACTTGCACTGTTTAGCATTACTGTCAAAACAAATAATGCTAGCTGCGACTTGTCATATCAAAGCTTGCATTACAAAGTGTGTTTATATATTATGTGGTGTCAGAGGAAGCTTGACTGCTATTGTGCTGTATGTGTGTCATCTTGTTTCGGTTTAAAAAAAAAAAAAAAGATGACACAGCAAAATAACAGGCTGGTGGCTCGCTTCTAAAACCATAAAAATTCCTAAAAGGTAAAGCTCATAGAGCTCTCTGAGGAAGAAGAGGAAGTTGTTTTCTGTCACATCTATGCCAATAATTATGGAACCAAATTACAGAAAAGGTGAATTTGATATGAATTAGCTTAAGTGATATGAAAAGAAAATGGATTGACATGTAGGAAAATATATATCTCCTGTACCCAGGTAACAGTGGACACCAAGCATATCATGCAGGGAACTGTTGTTATTATTATTATTATTATTATTATTATTATTATTATTATTATTATGGGTGAAACACAGAAGGTGAGCTGGCACATATTGTATTTGTTCTTCTTCTGCTTATTATTATTATTCTGCTTCTTTTTTCTTCTTCCTCCTCTCTCGTGTCTATGGCAGCCCATAGGACAGTATGTAGGAAAGTTATGAAATACCACACAAATAGGGGACTGTTTGATCTGTTACCACAGCAAATTTCGAGTCACCATCTCAAACCCTTTAGCGCCACCAACAGGTCAAAACTGCACTCACGTTTATACTAATACCTTTTGAACTGTAGGAGCTAGAAACAAAATTCTTTCTGCCTAACAAAATGTTGAATGTTCTGAAAAACCTACTTTTTCAAACTCCTCCTAGACCAGGGGTGTCCAATCTTATCCGGAAAGGGCCGGTGTGGGTGCAGGTTTTCATTCCAGCCGAGCAGAAGCCACACCTGAGTCTATTGAAAGCCAAGCTCAACTGATTAAACAGGTGGAATCAGGTGTGGCTCCAGATAGGTTGGAATGAAAACCTGCACCCACACCGGCCCTTTCCGGATAAGATTGGACACCCCTGTCCTAGACCATTCATCCAATTTCCACAAAATTCGAAAGGGATCATCTTCAGACCATGTCGGCAAAAATGTATCAAAAACTTTTTGAAAAACCAAACCGTTCTCAAATAATGTGTGGACGAATTCAATGACGATCATGCCAAAAAGGATGCGAGACTATATCTCCGTAATGCATATGGTGTGCAACTGTCTGTTTTTACTTCATTCAGGAACTTGCTTAAAAGATAATAACTGGTGTATTGGTAGTGTTACCACCTAACAGTTTCAAGATCCTGGGTTTTAGCCTGTGTTTGGGTGGCTGTGTGGAGTTTGACTACCTTTTCCCCAAATTTCCCTTTCAGGATCAGTAAAGTACATCTATCTATCTAAGCTTATGTTTGTCAGTGCTAGACAATTTCCAAATTAGTATCCATCACTTGAGAAGGTGACTCAGAAATCCGCAGTTATACCGTCATGGACATTAGAGCGATCCTGAACAGGTGGTCAGTTTCATTGCCAGCCAATCTGAGAGACCAGGACATGTTCATGATTGATAAGCTTGTGAATACTCTAAGGCCTGAACTGGAGAAAAAAAAACCCAGCAATACCCTCTCTCTAAACTGAGTAACATACAAAACAACAATCTGTGTGACTTTCTTGTAATTTCTTCTCACCTGCCAAAAAAAACATGCTGGTAGGTTTACTGGCAAGGCTAAATTGTCCCTAGATGTCAGTAAGTATGTGAATGTGTGGGCAATGACCTGGTGTCCCATCTGGGATGTATTAACACCCCGCACCCAGTGTTCCTGAGATCCAGATCCAGATCTACTACAACCCTGACTCAGAAATTACTAAAGGCAAAAAAAATGAATAAACACAGCCAACATTCTGACCACAGAGTCCCCTTAAAGGGATATTGCACCCAAAAATGAAAATTCTGTCATCAATTACTCAGCCTCATGTTGTTTCAAACCCATAAGACTTTTGAAAAAGATTTTGAAACCTGGGAGATGTCTGTCCCTCCATTTACAGTCCAGTAACCAAAACTTTCAAGCTCCAAAAAGTTAACAAACGAGAGAACCACGCATGCGTGTTGTGTTGACCCGAGATCGGGGGAAAAAATGCATCATTGTTACAAAGATTGTTCTGTGTGACTCAGTTTGTGTACAGCGTCCATCTTCCTCTATTGTAAACAGTGTATACCAAGGGACCTGGAAGCGCTGCACTTTTTACAGCATAGGAGGAGGGACATGCATGCGTTGTGGTTCTCACATGTACATGCATCAGAGATCTATGTGAAAGTGAAGATGTTTTGTGAATAAAGACTTCATTTTAGTTTTTTTGCACACACAAAGCATGCGCATCACTTCAAAAAATTGGGATTAAACCACTGGAGTCACATGGATTACTTTATGATGCCTTTATGAACTTTTTGGGGCCTGAACGTTTTGGTTACTTCAACTGTAAATGGAGGGACAGAAATCTCCCAGGTTTCATTAAAATGTTTTAATTTGTGTTCCGAAGATGAACGAAAGTCTTATGGGTTTAGAACGACATGGAGGTGAGTAATTGATGATGACATTTTCATTTTTGGGTGAACTATCCATTTAGGGTCCCCTTTTTTGTGGCTAATGTGCAACAGATGGGCATTTTGTGTGGAATGCATCAAACATCATACTGTGCAGCACTTTTATATAGATTGTTAATATTTACTGTTCATTGTCCCTCTTTGAACATGTTTAGCACTTACATTTATCTCATTTCAGCCATGATATCAGCGCCAGCGATTCTTGGAGTCAAATTGTGAACAGATGGGGATAGAGTGTAAAAGTGTACAAAGTGTACAACAATATATAGTAGTAACCTGAAACGTTAGCTATGTAAAGGGTATTTACATACATTTTCTTTTCTTAATTCTAAGGACAAACTGCCATAACTATTTCTGAATGGATAACTACAATACGGCCACAACTCAGAGTTCCATATCTCTCGTTGCCAAGCTAGCACATCTCAGCATTATGCTGAGCCTTATATTTGTAAAATCACTTAGTTGTCCTTAGCCCAAATGTAGTGTAAAGGAACGAAATGCTGTGCAACTTTCCTCACGTTCACTCGCATTTATAACAGTCTGTCACAACGTGAGGGTTCACAACGAACTCGGCGGGAGGATATGCAAGTGAATGTAACGTTCATAGTCAAAAACTGGACCTGACGTTAGCCTAGCCTACTTCGTGGGTGTGCAAATATCAAACGTTAATTGACGATCTTAAGAACAAACCAAGCCATGGTATGATACCATCTATACTAAGCTAAGGTTACCTACTATTTAGATATCTAGTTACTTACTGTCTGTAAAAAACCAAGTGTACAATTGGGGGGGGGGGCACACACCTATTTTCCTTAACAAACTGAAATATATTTAAAAAAAAAAAAAAGAATAGACATAAATAAATAGAATAGATGAAGAAAAGACAGATCCTTTGGCAGGGTTCATTAAAAGGGGACATATAGAAAATATTTTGTACTGTATATGGGGGGGGGGGGGGAGGGGTTTGGTATTAACTCAACATTAGGGGGGAAACGACCCCACCAAAGAATGTGTGGTTACGCCCATGCATATCTATATGCAATATATGCAAAAAGGTATTGACAGGCTGGAAAAAGATGGAAAATCTCCTCTTACCCTGATCCATGGATAAGGAAACGAGAAAGAGCAGAACCACAAGCAGAAACCGACAGAGAAACATAACGGACGAGTTCGTGTTGAAGTAAATTCCTTTAAGAAGCTCCTCCATGCGCGCACACACTTGACGAGCCTTCTCTGCCTCACGCGCACGCCCACAAGCACACGCTGACACCTCTTTGCAGTGACGAACTCAGAAACTGATCAGTGGGCTGGTCTGGCTAAAACAGGGTGGCCAATGATTTGTGAAATAAACTCAAATACCAGCAGTCACTCAACCTCAAAACAATCTAAATCAGTGGTTCTCAACCAGTGGCCCCCTGGGGGCGCAAATTGTTTTCAAGAAAAAAGACACAGTCAGGGCATAATTTGGGTACTCGGTGTGTTTTATTGATTTTCAAAAAGAATGTGCGTAAATGAAAAACCCCGCGTTCTCTCTACGTCTATTTTCTTCTTGCTGGGAAGAGGAGGAGCTTAGCCAGCGTTTTATCTGGCTGTGATTGCAGACCAGTGCTGCCAACTTAGTGACTTTTCAGACCCCTTTAGCGCCTTTTTTTTTGCAAAGAAATTGCCTAAGGACAAAAGTAGCGACTTTTTGGACAAACCTTAGCAACATACCAAATGTCAGTAGTACTGTCACAGTAAGCGCGAGGTCTTGCTTTCCCGCTGCACTCTCACCTCTCTCTGTGTCTGCTCTGTTCAGTGAGAGGCTGAGAGCCGGAGATTTAACAATGTCATGGATAACGAGACGCGCCCTTCATCCCAATTTACATCATTCATATGTGAATGTTTAGAATTTAAGACGAATGGACTGCAACATGTTTTACAAGTAAAATAGTCCATGTTATTACGGCCTAGTTCTCTTGTTCAAAGTAGTTATTGTGTTCAGAAACATCTTCTATAATTCATGCTCCATACCTGTCCGTTATATAGTTTTATAAAAGTCATAAAAGTTATTTAAAATACATAAAAGTTATGAAAAGTAATTAAAAAAGTACAAAAACACAAAAGCAAAAAAAAAAAAAAAATCTATGGGGCATGCCACATGATAGGGGAGGCTTGGGGGGGCTTTAGTTACAAAAGGTTGAGAACCTCTGATCTAAATGATTGCAAACAATGGCTAAAGATTTGAAAAGCTGTCATTCCGGAATTTTGTTCTTTTGCCATTTCAGTAAGTCTACTTGTGGCTGAAACACACCCTACAGTACATAGGCTACCTACACAAAGGAATGCTCTTTATGCTACACAAAGTAGACTTTAGATATGTGTCATGGTTTGCTCTTGCAGAGATTTGGCTGGAGTGTTAGTGTGACTTGGCATTGCCAAGACAGGGCTGTACTGTACTTTAAATCAATCCATACAGGATTTAGAAAAGTTTTTGTGATTGTTGCAGCCAAAAATGTTTGGTTTTGCTGCGGGTTTTAAAAAAATTTGCAGAGTTTTTTGTTCTTTTTTTGCAGAAAACTATTTGAATAGTTTTGCACACGCTTTGTTTGTTGGTAATCGAGACATTTTAGCTGTACTCATATTCGACACACGTGAATCAAAGAGGGCTTTGGTTGAATGCACATTGTGATGATGTCACATGGTGCGTCTTGGCCCAAAGCTGTAATTTTTACAAATTGCTTCTCTGAATAGTGCAGAATTTGCATGATTAAGCAGAGTCTCAATGAGCTCCCTAGCTTCCTAGGTTGTGAATCAATATATAGTGTGCACAAGTTCAGGCACCAGTAAGAATCCTGGCTTACTACACATTGGGACATTGATAACTGAATTTCCGGTGACATGATTACATACTTGCATTGTATGTAACATCACCAAAAATGTAAAAATATTTAAGTTTTATATGTCATACAGATTTGTTAGTTTAATCACACGTGGCTAGCTGGTGGATTTAAAAGTCGTTAGACTCAAACAAACTGTATATAGAACGTCAAATAAAGTCACAAATTGCTAACGTAAATAATCATTTGGGAGCTACAATAACAAGCTAATTAAATTTGTAGACAAAGTTGGCTGAAAGGCTTTTATAGTTTATTGTATAGTTTGTCATATTTTTACTGTAGCAATTTAAGATTTGTCTCAATTGTTCACTATAAATAAAATGTATCATTCTTCATCATCATCATCATCTTCTCCTTCTTCTTCTTCTACTACTCTATGAGATATTTGATCCACATAGAGTGAATTGTAAAAACTGATTTGTGTTTTTTGCACTGATTTGGGTATTATAATTATTTATTCAGGGCTTGAATTTTTGATTCCAGAAGCCTTTTTGTATTGCTGTGTATACCATGTTACAACTGTCTAGCTGCATTTAGTTTCTCTAGAGTGTTCCTTTCCTCTAGTGTCCTATCTTCTCCTCGCCCCCCAGGTTTTTGTTGCTATGGTTTCCTGCCCTGTGCAGGAAGTTTTCCTGGCAGGAAAACTGGAACAATGCTCAGTTTGCGCATGACACAATACTACTCATGTCTTAAACAAATAAGAGCTGGCTCAACTCAGAAATCCTGCATCTACTGTAAACACACTGTGATAGTGGATGAATCTCCAAGATTAAAATATATATGCAGGAATCTAGGATTACTAGATTGTAAATATCCTACCGAAATGCCTACCAAATGAGTTATCAGGGTAAGAACAGAAATCCTTACTAAGCAAGTAACAAATGGACTGAATGCACATATACTGTAGATGGTGTTATTCTTTATGCTGATTATTCAGTGAATAACATTAAGTCACTATCAGTACCCTTGTGATATTTGGTGTTCAGCATTATTCACATGAGGAAGTGAGATAACCTTGGGGATCAAACCATGGCAGCTTCTTGGGGCAGTGTCATTTTACTCCAGACTTAATTTCCTACTGTACTTACATTACGTACTAATATAACCTAATGGTATTTTATTTTTACATTACATATAGAAATAGTTAGTGGAGAGATTATTCCAAATAATCTTTAAAAGAAAATTTAAACATGAAATTAAAAAAAACTACAGTATTACCATCCACAAATGTAGTGACACACCCCCTGTATGTCACTTACTGTAAAGTCAGTAAAACTATTCATTTCACAATTAAATTGACATTTGGCAGCAGCACTCTGATTTCCATAAAACTGCAGCACTGCTTGCTGAACTGGCTTTTTAGTCTCAAATCTTGTCATTTTTGCCTTCTAGATTTCATGTTAAAAAGATAAATTGAGATTGTAATGATCTTATATCACAATTGTTTCATATCACTACAGGACTAAATTATACATATTAGTTAACAAGGGGCAAGTTACTACATGTGTATAGTGTCACCATATTCGCGATCTTGAAAAGTGGGTTCATTATTATTCTGTGCTGCGACTCTGCAGCTCATGCTGAATGGAGCACACGCTTTCTGTTTATTGCGTCCCTTGAACGTTCTCCATCTGAACTAAATGCTTTTTATTTATATAAAAAAGCAAAACGACAGATGGGGGCACTGTCGAGGGGGGCAAGGGTATTCGGTGTATGGCTGAACAGAGCACCGTGTAACAGCGACTATCACTACTTATAAACATATGATGACTTTTTTGCAACTATCTGTTGCAACTATCTTTGCAACTATCTGTCTCATATTAGCTCAACTTTTTTGACCTACGTTGATAAGGAAGCTGTCCTGTTCACTGCCTCCTTCTTCAGTTTTCTTGAATTTTCTGCCCTCTCTGTCTGTTTGCTATGATGACATTTGAGATCAAAAGATGAATATGAGACAATAGATCAGAAATTCAGCTTTCATTTCCTGATATTTACATCTAGATGTGTTAAACAACTTAGAATGTGGCACCTTTAGTGACAGACCACCCAATTTTTAGGTTAGAAAAAGTATATGAACAGATAGTATTAAAGTAAATTAAGGTAAATAACCTTGCAATATGCTTGCACAAAATAACTGCATCAAGCTGATAGCACTAAACTGTTGCATTCTTCTTTAGTGACACTATTCCAGGCTTGTATTGCAGCTTCTTTAAGTTTTTTTTGTGTGTTGTTGTTGTTTTGTTTGTTTGTTTTTTTTTGTTTTGGGGGGGGGTTTTGGGTGGGGGGGGGCGGGTGATTGACTTGGCCAGTTTAAACCTTTAACTTTTTTTCTCCTGATGAAGTCCTTTGTTGTGATGGCAATGTGTTTAAGATCATTTTCTTTCTGCATGATGAGGTTCCTCCCAAATAGATTTAATGCATTTCTCTGAAAATTAACAGACAGAATGTTTCTATAGACTTCTGAATTCATTCTGCTGCAAGCATCATGAGTTACATCATGAATAAAGATTAGTGAGCCCAGAAGCAGAAATGCAAGCCCAAGCCATGACTCTACCTCCACCATGTGTCACAGATGAGTTGTATGTTTTGGATCATGAGCAGATACTTTTTTTCTCCACACTCTGGCCTTTCCATCACTTTGGTAGAAGTTAACCTTAGTCCCAGAAATTTTGTGGCTCATGTCTGTATTTCTTTGTAAATTCCAATCTGGCTTTCTGATTTTTACTGCTGATAAATGGTTTGCATCTTGTGCTATGGCCTTTATATTTCTGCTCTCAAAGTCTTCTTTGAGCAGTGGATTGTGATACCTTCACCTCTGCCCTTTACACCTTCACCTACTGTTTATAACACGATTGTCTGTTATTTTGTGGTTTTTATTCACAGCTCTCTCAAAATGTTTGTCATCGACTTCTGTTGTTTTCTTTGGCCGACCAGTTCCATGTCTGGTTGTTAATACACAAGTAGTTTCTTTCTTTTTTGGGGCATTCCAAATTGCTTTATTGACTATACTCTTGTACAGTGTCTGTGCAATGCCTCTGATCAATTTACCCTCCTTGTTCAGCTTCAAGCTTTCTTTTCTCCCATAGACAGCTCTCTGGTCTTCATGTGGTTTTATACTTTTTAGCAACAATTGCAGGCTTCACAGTTGAAACCCAGGGCTTAACCCAAGAGTAGACATTCAGAGCTATTATTTGTTAGTCATTAAATCAGAGAAGGAACTCGGAACTACAGTTCCCAGAAGCCACTGCATGACAGTCACATGACCACCTGCACCTGAATCACATTCCTGTTAATTGAGCACTCATGTATATAGCCATAGTTTGCACTGCACTCTTTGTCTCACGTTTGTCTTTCTTTGCCTTTGTCTCTGTAGCTGTGTTTTGTTCTTTAACTTATGTTTAATCTTTGCTACAATGTTTTGCCTCATAGTCATAGTGTCTTTGTATTTTGCATCCGTCTCAACCTCCAATCATGACAAAATTCATTAAAGAATCAATCTAACAGGGCACACCTGGGCAACAAAAAACCCTTGTCAGTCACATGTTCCAATATTTTTGATCACTTGAAAAATGGGTGGGTTCAAACAAAAGGTGCCATGTTCTAAGTTTTTTAACAGAACGTAGATGTAAATATCATTAAATCATAGCTGAAATTATGATCTATCATCTCATATTCATATTTTTTTTTAATCTAAAACCCAATTATCTTTAGCGATAACAAAAACAAACGAATTGGCCTTGCCATTCCAATTCTTTCTCATTTATACTCATTTATCAAAGTGGATACTAATGATTCAGTTCGTAAATCATCTGCAGGAGCATTTACATGAGAAATTTAAATGTATTCATGTAAATGTAAAACATTTATAGCCTAAGAGAGTTCATGCATTTTTAGGAAATGTATGTTTTGGGAGACTCTCTAATGTGAACCTCAATCGATCAGTTTCAAATCTTATTATTGCCATTACTGAAATTTTACATACTGTAGGGATTTTAGCCAGTGGTGGGCGGAGCACAGACACACAGGAGGCTGTTTCAATGTTATAGGGGATTTATTTAAGACAATCTGTGAACAGGGGTGCGCGTGTGGGTGTGTGTGTGTGGGTTGAAGGGCGATCGGGTGGTGAGGGTCTCAGCCATCGGCGGTTACAGCCAAGGGGCCGGGTTGGAGCCGTCACTCGCGTCGGAGTCACCTGAAACCTGAAAAAACACACAAGGAGGTGTTTTTTCAATGTTTACTTGTCATTTTGTCATGTTCTGCTCTCTGTCAGCTTTGTCATTTATTGAATTTTGTGGGCATGGCTTAAATGCAAATCAGCCATGATGTGAACATGCTTGGTACGATTGTCATTCAACAACATACTTTCATCAAGGAAGTCAGTGTTACTGAAATCTTTGTAAATCTGGCTGGAATTTGTATTTTAGTTTGGCCTACAAAAACATTTATTCAACTTTCGTAAATGATTGATAAATGTGGTGCAGTATCCACACCACATACTGTAAATTACAACACTATGGTTAACCCCAGAACAACTTCCACATCTCCCAAATAAAAAATAGAAAAGAAAAAAAAACATTTATAGAAATGTTTCAGCAACCTTTGAAGCCACATATCCTGCCTCTGGCTGGAAGTGGTAATGTACGCTGGCAGAGCAGAAGAGCTTCTATAGAAAAGTGTGGTTTCACGTCTGTAATGCTGTGTCTCTGTGATTTATTAAGAACATTCATATAGGGTAAATGCCTATTGAACATAAATGTGCAAAGCACACTAAGTATTACAGTCTAGTATATCTCATCTCTACCACACTGGAAGTGAAACAGCCTCAGAAACACAGCAGACTGAGGAGTGAATTTAGCAAAGATGAACAACTCTGACTAGGAAAAACAGTGGAATGGAGTGATATGGATTTTAGCAATGCAACACTTGAATAATGAGGAGGAGGTCTGGCGGAACTGAAGTTGACTGTGTTTAAGATGAAGGAAATGGAAACCACGCGTGTGTGTTTGTGTGTGAGAGAGAGAGGGAGGCACAGAGAATGAAAGCAGGAAAATGTGTAGGCTGTGATAAATGTTCACTCAGTGACTGACTCCAGACTAAAGCACTGAAAATGAACCTGCCTTGACAATAAACACGTTTTTATTATAGTATTCCCTTCATTCGCCATGGCTAGACTAGTTCAGTTTTTTATCTCGATAGTAAACAGCATTCTTGTGGTTTTCATTGTCCTTGTACCTGTAGATACACAAGGTAAGTCAACTTCTTTTTGTTTCGCTGATCATTTGTTTATTCAGTTTATTCAGTTACACTTATTAAAATCCTGATTTTGCATTGCCAAGTTGTTCAAATTGTTGAAATTGCTCCCAGATATTTTAAGCTTTCACTTACAGCTTGTTTTGGTTTTTGCTTTATGTCTTTGGTTCCAAACTGTTATTTTTTAAATAAGCTAATAGAACATTTAATGGTGCGCTTTGTCCTCTTGAGTCTCCCACTTGGTAGCCTAACACGAAATCGTGACACATAGTGGTTTAGTAGATTTTCTCAGCATGACCTAGAAACAAAAATTTTATCCTGAAACATAGTAAATGGTTTTTTTCTTACATCGAGGGCCACAAGTTGTTTTAAGGGACAAATGTTTAGCAGTGGAGTTTATGATGTACCTTCTGAGCATGAGAGCGAAGAGATGAAGAGCAGACCTGGCTTTCCTTTTAATTCCAACTAGGGCATTAGCACATGGCTAACAAAGTGTACTGTAGAATAATGAACATTTATTGTAATATAACTGATAATAATAATAATAATAATAATAATAAAACTAATCAATAAGTTATCCATCTATCTATCTATTCATTGATTGATTGAGCATGGACTGTATTCATATTTGGCTATCATATTCTCTCTAGCTCTCTCTCTCCTTAGTAGAAATTAGAAAATTTTGTGTTTCAAGATAAACTATCAGGCCATACAAGATGATAAACTGCTTTAGTTGCTAAACCTGTATTTCAGGATAAACAGTGTAGAGTCTCATAGACTGCACCTGGTCAATTGTGAAACATTTTATACATCCAAGTTCTCTGCATGAACACATATTCAGAGCTTTTGTGGCTTTTACGTGTGTAAAATAATTAACTAACCCTAGAAGTAAGACTTATGTCTGTTTACTGATGTCATTTAGCTTTGTTTTTAATCTTACTTTAGACTAAATGAAGAAAAAAAATCCATTATTAAAAATATAAGGGTGTGTGGTTTGGGTAGACTACATTTCACATGACACACTTAAACTGAGCATTGGTTTGTGTTGGAAGATTGGTCTGAAGCATGCAGTTGCAACACTTTTTGCAGTTAAAAGCTCAGATAATGACATCTATCAGCACCACACATGACTGTCAGACTTTCAGTTTTGTCTTCTTAGTCTATTTACATAAAGGTCAGACATTTTAAATAAGGTATCAACAAAAACTCCATGAAAGTTTGGTTTAGGTCAACATGCAGTAATTTTTATTGCAAAATTATTTAGTGTATTTGGGGTCTTTTAAGGATAATCTGAATTCCATCTGCTTCCTGTAGATCCAGTTGCTTCATGTGTCGCTGAAATCAAAATTCGGAAGAACACTGTTTACACGGCCTCAAGTGCGAGCATGTTGAACATCTCTTGCCCTGTGACATATTGCAAGGAGATTCCTGTTGTTGAATGGATTAAAATTGATGATACAAGCAAGTTTATACACATCAGTGGAACAAATCAAGTAACAATTACACAAGAACAAGCAGGGTTGAAGGACATCGTCTCATATTTGAGCTTCAGGAACATATCAACAGATGATAATGGCATTTACAGATGTATGATTTCCAAATCAGCCTTTTCATTAGAAAGCCACAATATTAATGTCAATGTTTCAGGTAAGGAATGGATCCAAATCTTTAAAATATTGAAAATTATTGTTGAAGCTGATACTAGTTAGAATATAATATGAACTGAACATAATGAGCTTTAACTGGTTTCCATAGTTTTCAGCTACCACGACAATACAAATAACACCATTGGCTTTGAAGAGAAAGTGCCAGGTGTCAGTTGGCTTTCGTATGTCTTCATTGGCTTCGGAATACTCTGCCTGGTCATGATCGTAATGTTGATCTCTTTCCTGTGCATAAATCTGCGTGAGTATTGTAATTATGCATTATGAGCTGTATTCTAAAATTGAACATTCTACATTTACTAATATGTAAATCCATTTTTTTCTTTAGATTCAAGAAAATCTAACAGCCACAGACACAAAGTAAGCCTCATCAGCACACGGTATAATTTCTCACACATTCTTTATGTAACTTTTAAAAACATATTTACGTCCTCTCTAGAATGCAACATGCTGTCCAAAGCCACCGAGCGCCACCACATCAGGAAAGTCCCAGGAAATTCCAGAAGAGCAAAATAACATCTATGATGCACCTACAGATGATTTACACCCAGAGCTGGACTCTCTGTATATGGGGAGTGATCAGGAATGCACACTTGACATGAGGAATGGAAACAGGATTGGTGATGGATCACAACAGATTGTATATGCAACTCTTCAACATCCCACACCCCGAGAACCTTCTGCAGTCCGCCATAAATCAAGAGAACAGCTGTCGGAGTATGCCTCCATCCGAATTTGCTAAAAACCTCTGGGAATAATTTGGGAGGATTTCAGAATTTCAGTGAACTAGTAGTGGTATAAGCACTGTGATGTGCAAAACAGGAGCTGTAGGTATTGAAAAGTGTTCTCAAATACAGTATGCAGAACATATAATAGGACTCTTTCCAGAGTAAAAGAATTTCCAAACACACCACTTATGATCACAGCACAGGTTGAACTTTTCCGGTTTAAGACCAATTGTGTAAATATATGCCATTATATGAATTTATTCATACCATTAGAGAGTTTCTGAATTTTTATGGGCATTCTACTCATTCAGATGTAGATTTGAAACATTGTGTATCATACTGAATTAACAGCACTTCCATGTCTTACATAAAATTGAATAAAATATGTATACAAGTCTACATATTATTCATACTTTTTTTTAATGACTGAGGTTTAGATTAAAACTTCATTTCAAGTGAGCAGACGATTGAGCTGACATCTATATTAACTAAATAATAACCATAACAACCTTCATACTATGTGATAGTAATCTCCACCACTATCCTGTGATTTAAAAATAAATATAAATACAGCAGGGACACCATGGATATACATCACTGATCACTGGGGGCCACTTTGTGAACCATGGAATAAGAAGACCAGTCACTTTCTGCTCTGAGAAGGTGTTTCAGTAACTAAAATCCCTAGTTCCTCAGTGATCTTGATTCTGTTGTTTATTATTATTATTATTATTATTATTATTATTATTATTATTATTATTATTATTATTATATTATTACAGCAATGCAATGTGTGATTTATATTAGGTCTGTATTCGCCCTACTTATATTGGTATATATTGTACATATGGGTGATTTCATGATTGTGATTCTATTTAGAACTTGTAACTCCTACAATGCCAACTTTTTTAAGTATAATTTTTCAACACTGAATCTATGAAATCATGCATTTAAATGATAATATGTTAAGCTACATTAAACTACACTAAACTGTAGTTAAAGTGGGCTGGGACTAGTTTAGGTCTAGGTGCTGTAGAGGAGAGTTTTATTAAAGTTATTTATCTGAAACATGCACATAGGTTGTTTTGAAAGACACTTTAATTTTGTTTAAAACGAGAAAAAGTTCATCTGGTCCTTTTCTAAGCTTCACTGTCCTACTGTAACCTCTCATTCCTGTTCTTAGCTGACAGGAGTGTAACCCGATATTTTCTTCTTGTTGTAGTCCAGCTGTGTGAAAGTTCGGCATATTGTTTTTTCTGAGATTCTTTTCAGCAACCGTGGTTGTAAAACGTGATTATTTGAACTTCCCTATGTGCCCATATGTACCAGTGTGGTTATGTTATGCATGGAAACATTGAGTAGTACCACCTGTTCTAGTTTTAGCCACTTAGTTGTAGTCAGGGTCTTATGTAAACCCCTTCACACGTCACAGTGGTTTGGATACCCCTTCTCTCACTTTAGCATGCATGCAAAGTAAAACAACAAGCAGCCAGTGTTTGTGCCGTGTTACACAGCATGTTCACAAACTCCAAAAAATGTGCAAGGTTGGACTGATTACATACCATCAGTGTAATATTGTAGATTTGTACATAGTATATGTGATTATAGTGTGTGTGTGTGTGTGTGTGTGTGTGTGTGTGTGTGTGTGTGTGAGAGAATGTATATTTTTTGGTTGACCTCACAGTTCTTTAAATAAACACCACAGACATTAAGCTTTTTGTTTGATCATATATATATATATATATATATATATATATATGGGGTGGATAACTCGGCTCTGCAATTTTTATGTTTCCTATGTTTTTAAAATCACTTATTGTTCTTCACTCTTTGCCAGTAATATGCTGTTGAGCCAAATTTTCCATCATAGGAACGGAAAGATCAGCAAAATAAAAACTTCAAGGCATATTAATACAGTGGTATGTAAATGCTGGGTCTTTTTTTTTTTTTGGTTCCACACCAGAAAAACTGATGGAAATTGAACTGTTTTTGTAATAAATGTGTTCAAGTCAATGGAAAAAAATATGCACAGTCTGAGAAACTGGTGCCTCATCTACAGTTTAATGTGGAGGTGGAGGAACATGCAGTAATAAGAGTTGAGAGCATGTGGTGAACACAGAATAGTGATATGATTACTAAGCCTGGACAACTATTAGTGTCTTTACAGTGGAACTTTCCAGCTTCTGCTCAATAAATGTTTTCCACCATGATGTACAGAAAACAATTCATTTATGTTTCTTCTGTTCATGAAATGCCTGTAAATATTTCTAAAATTCTACTTTTCACTCTGATAATATCATTTGTAATGAAAACTGTTGTATTAAATTGAAAAAGAATGGCAAACAGAAGCATTTCACTAGTGCTCTCAGAATTTTGGACCCTATTGTACTGTATGGGTGGTGATAATGAGAGAAGGAGAAGATGAGGGAGAGAGAGAGAGAGAGAATGAATACTGGCTGCATATTTATAATAATGAGGTGATGTAGACAAAAGGAAAGAAAGAGAAATTTACTCGGGAGATGACTACAGCCCAAGGTTTAACTCAACATGCCCAGTCATGGTGAAAGCCAGGAGTATATTATTATTATTATTATTATTATTATTATTATTATTATTATTATCCCATCCATCCATTACTGTACCGCTTATCCTACACATGGTTGCAGGGAAGCTTTGGAATGGGGACACACTGATGTATTCCAGGGGACCCAGGGACGGGGTGCCAACTCATCACAGGGTACAATCGCACACACATTCACACACCCATTCACACACTGCAGGCAATTTAGAGATGTCAATGCCAATCAGCTAGACTAGATTACTCTAATGCCTTACTGTCTGGATATTCCAGTAGGAGAATAAACAAGCTCCAGTTAGTCCAGAATGCAGCTGCTAGAGTCCTAACTAGAACCAGAAGATACGACCACATCACCCCGATCTTATCCACACTGCACTGGCTCCCAGAGAAATTACGCACTGATTATAAAGTACTACTATTGACATATAAAGCACTAAACGGTCTCGCGCCACAGTATCTAAGCGAACTTTTGGTTTTCTATGATCCGCCATGCCTACTTAGATCAAAAGGAGCAGGCTATTTGTTGGTACCTCGAATAGCGAAGGCTACAGCAGGGGGAAGAGTTTTCTCTTATAAAGTCCCGCAGTTATGGAACAGCCTTCCAATTAGTGTTCAGGAATCAGACACAGTCTTAGTGTTTAAGTCTAGGCTTAAAACGTATTTGTTTACTCAAGCCTACCATGAGTAGACTTTCTTTTACGCAAAGCACAGTCTTACCTAACAATCTCTCTCTCTCTTTATCTCCCTCTCCCTCTCATCTTCTGTCGAGCCACACATGATTTTATGGAGATGCCAGTGATCCTGATCCTGTCTGCTCTCTGGACCTGCCTGATCTGTTCGGCTGCTCTACCTCTGGATGGAGCTCTCATCAACTCCAATTCCACATGGACAGTCTCACTGTGGTTGCTGGGACTACGGTTTCTACTATGGCCCTGGGACTGCAATTACCACATGCAGTTTTGCACTCGGGTCTCCTTTGAACAGTGGACTAGTTCAACTAAAAGACTTCATATAAACACCATAATGAACTTTCCTTTACTTTTACATTATCCGTTGTTACCCAGATGAGGACGGGTTCCCTTCTGAGTCTGGTTCCTCTCAAGGTTTCTTCCTTTTAACATCTTAGGGAGTTTTTCCTTGCCACCGTTGCTACCGGCTTGCTCAATTGGGATTAATCCACACACTTAAAATCTGTATCCTGTGTTTACTTATTTCTGTAAAGCTGCTTTGAAACAATGACCGTTATAAAAAGTGCTATAAAAATAAAATTGAATTGAATCAGCCTACAACTCATGCCTTTGGACTGGGGGAGAAAAACTGGTGTATCCAGAGGAAACCCCCAAAGCACAAGGAGAACATACAAACTCGGAAGCAGGAATCAAACCTCCAACCCCAAAGGTGCAAGGCAACTGTGCCAAGCCACCATGCCCTCTTATTATTATTATTATTATTAGTAGTAGTAGTAGTAGTAGTTGTAGTAGTTGTAGTTGTAGTAGTTGTAGTAGTAGTATTATCATGATGCATTGTAACTACCATCTCCCCACTTTCTCACAAACTTGCACAATGTCTAAGTAACTTGTTTACGAGTTTGTTTCCACTTATCTCTCTATCTCTTTCTCTCTAATGCTTTGCACTAAACAGTCTGTGAATGTTTGTCTTTTTACGACTACTGTAACACTGCAATTTCCCTCTGTATGAAGAAAGATTCTATCTATCTATCCATCTATCCATCTATCTATCTATCTCAACCAGATGTCCTGCACTCAAAAAATAAATTGGTTTGAAAATAACCGTCACAGACAGGAGTTAGGAATTTATGTTTACATTAAATGTTGTTCACAATGTTCCATAAGCAATATAAAGTATATCTAAAGATATACAGGACTGCAGAATCCCGGACTCGTAGCAATGCTACACATACATACGTGTTTTAAAATGTCAGCTAGATAAACATATTTCACACAGGCAGCACACAGACACCTGTAAGTTGGTGTTGGGTTTGCATACCCATCCTGCCTGCAAGCATTTCCACCATGCACAAACACGCTTCCAGGAAAGCAAGGCGCTCACGTGCCAAATCATCATTTTGAGGTGACAGCCTCAAAACTGCGCCGTCCCACTTTCAGTGTCAGGCAAGGCATATTTTGGTGCAACATGTTTCATGAAACTGTACATATTTTGTAAATATCTAAGCAACAAAGTCAGTTAAATCAATATGCAAAGGTTTGTCTGTGAGAGAGACAGGGTTCGGATACGAGCCTTGTGGAAAAAATGACGAACATTTCGCATGCTACAGTGCATTTCAGCATGTTGCACCCTGAAAGTTCACAAGTGAACATGTGAGATTATGTGAAGAGAGTTATTGTAAGAAAATTACAGCTGAACAATGAAACCACACACCCCACATGTGGAATAATTCAAGTGTGAAACATAACATGTGACGTGTCTAAAAAACATGTGAGAATTAAACCAAAATCAAAGTGCATAGACCGGCAAAGTATGAGAGGTGATCAGCGGACAGATTTATCTAATTTAGGTAGAACTGAAAAAACAATATTTATCAATATAGGAAAGCAACAAATAACAAAAGACTTGGTAACATAACTTGTGGATTGCTAGGGGCAAGATTTCAAATGGGGGAGATTAGAACAAATGAGTAGACTGTATGACAAGTCATAATGATATGACTCACGCACTCTTTAAAGTTCTTGATTTAAACATTTCATGTTACCATACACTTTTCTATGTTGTCAATTAAGAAATCTACTTTGTTTAATTTTAAAATAATCGATTAGAGACAGATTTATTTCAGCTTTAATTCTATATCAGAATTCCAGTGACATAAGTTTATATACACCAAGTTGACTGTCTGTCTGTGAACTGTTTCAGTGAACAAACTGAAATTGATGTAATGAAGCTTCTGATTGGCCAGTTGTCATAGTTTGCATGCACATAGTGCATTGCCATGTAAAAGTTCCAACCTTTAGAGCCAGTGCCTTTTTGCTCTTGATACCATGGAACTCAGCAAGCAACTCAGCTAAAAGCTATGGGAAACAATTGTGGCCCTCCATAAGTCTGGTTCCTCTTTAGGAGCAATTTCCAAACAACAGAAGACATTATGAGCATCTGTACAAACAAATATATGCAAATAAAACATCTTTACACTGCATCATTCAGGAAGGAGACACAACTGGTTCAATTGGACCCCAAGACCACAACAAAGAAATTGGTGAAGGAGTTGGAGGCATCAAGTATATACATCCACCATTAAGAGAATCCTACATCGCCATCACCTGAAAGACTGTCATTCAATGAAGAAGCCCTTACTCCAAGACCTGCAGAAAAAAAAGCCAGAGTGAAGTTTGCAGGTGATCACCAGCCTTTTGGAGGTGTGTTCTCTAGTCAGATTAAATAAAAATAGAACTTTTTGGCCAAAATGATAAGCACTCTATATGAAGGAAAAAGGGGGAGGCTTTTAATCCTCAAACCCCATCTTAACTGTGAAGCAAGGTGGCAGCATCATGCTGTGGGGGTGTTCTGCTGGAACATCAGAAAGCATATGGCATCAGAAACTTTAGAAAATAGATGGCATCATGAGGACGGAGGAAGGTCTAGAAATACTGAACTTTCAGCCTATATTTGTGTAGTGCATAGTGAGCTCTGTAGAGCTCTAGAGAGTGTATAGTTGAAAGTCAGATATAATAAACTCTATTTGTGCTTGGAGCGTTCGGCTCTCGTGACTCACCTTCTGCAGCTATGGATAGTCTAACTCTTCAGTGGACAATCTCACCACTCACTGGATATTGTATGCTTATATATACAGTAAAAACTGCAGTTGTGATTATAAAGCCTGTACTGTGCTCATCCCAGCACTCCGATTCTCAATCTGTTCATACTGAACATACTTATAACACACTTACTTATGTTTGACTTTAGAATGCACAGTTTTAGAAGAAAAATGATTTATAATCCTACTATCCAGTGCCACCCAGAGGAGGATGGGTTCCTTTTTGAGTCTGGTTCCTCTCAAGATTTCTTCCTCATGTCATACACTCCCCTGCCCACTGAACCTGCACCAGTGGTTTGGCCAGGAAGAATGCTACCCATTCTGTAGCAGTCCAAATGCAAGTTATCAGCACATCTTATAAAGCTGCAAGGTTGCGCTCACCCAAGGTTGCTACAGCTGGTGACACAATGAAGTCCTGAGCAGATTGGCCAAGGTGCTGGATCTACCCCCCTATCATCTACCCAGTAGAAGTAGGATGCCATGGCTTTGTTGGAACATCAACTACTCACCTTCTGAGGGATATGGTAGTAACTGGAGCAAACCAGCAGAAGGCCCAGAAAGACCGGGCTGAAGAGGCAGAGAAAAGCAGCTTTTGGTTCTGGGTGAGGAGAAAGGAGAACTGTTGGGGTAGTAACATCTAATCCAAGGTCTAGTTGCAGGGGGTAGCACGGAGACACCCCTTCCACTGCTCCACCACCAGAAGACATTCCGGCTTAAAGTAGTGAAACGTTGTTGAGTGGTGGTACCCGGATGACGACCCTGCAGCTGACCTATGCCATATGGAACCAGAGGCTCTGACCATGCATTAATAGTGCCAGTGAGGCTTGTTACAGCCTTAGTCACTGGGTAGGCCTGTATGGCTCTGTGTGCATAGTGGCAAGGAAAAGCAGTAATCCTATGGGCATCGGAGGAGGTGCGACAGACAGCAATGCCATAGCAAGCCATTATATACCTGTGCAATTAAGGATCTTTTTATTGCCACTGTGTCTTCTGGATTGCTCATTAGGCATCTAAATCTACATTAGGATTTCTGAAAAGCTGCCACATTTCAATTAAAAACTAGTTCTTTCAAATAGAAAAGCATGCAAAGGGAAATCTTTTTACCATTGACAGTGTGTTGTGAGGTCATGTGTATTTATATCCAAAAATTAGATGTTGTGCAATTTCCTGACAGGGAATTCAGTGTTGGATGACAGTTCAATTGCACTGTTCCATGTCGCAGATGGTGTTTTTCATTTACAATTGATACTGCTCCACTCCTGAAACAATATTGTACAAGAAAAATCAACTTTAGTTGAAGCTCAGAATTGTCCAGAAGTGAGAATTGTTCGGTAACTGTCCAATTAGTGCTTCAGTCTGTAGTTATAGGTGTGGTTGGAATACCACTGTGCACACTTCTGCTATTAACTCCTGACTCTGAATACAGCCTAAAATACTTACATTACACAATTGTGAACTAGGATTTTTTTAATACCAACATTTTGTTCTAAAACAGGAAGTAGAACACTGCTATTTGGTACCATGCGTCATTCACGACCAGAACACCATCCAAAACTGCTGATTTTAAAACCCAAGGTGTGTGGTTTCAGCTTTTGCTTTTACTGTGATCACAAGACCCTCTAATGATTGTAGCACTTTCTAGTCCATAGAGCAAGCTACGATTGCCAGATGCAAAAAGCGTCCAGCAATACTTACTTCCTTTTTTTGGTGTTTTTTTTTAAGTACATCTATTCGTTATTATGTAAAAGTACAGTACATTTCACTGGATTTCCTAGAATTAATATTTGATTGCCACTAAAAATATATGAAGTGTGCCATATGATATGCAGCTATCCTCTTTTATGTTCCTGTTCAGTTGTACAGGCATTGAGGCAGGCATGTAATAGCTGTATGTTATTACCACTTTTGACATTGGCTTTACCACAGTTATAACGCAAAGCAGTTTTACCTACAGGGCTGTTTTAGCTGTGTATAACCCCAAACAGAATATCTTCATCTATCTTATGTCCCTGTCTAATTTCTTATGTTCTTGTCTAGTTTATTCAGATTAAGTTCTCAAAAGTATTTCAGTGAGGCATCCTGACCTCTGTTACCTCACATGTAAAGATCATGCTACTGAAACAGGAACTCAAGCTGTTGTGAGAGACTGTGTGGTTTGCACCTCAGAAGTTCACCTGAGTTAAATTTACTCTTCTCGGAACTCATAGAAAGACTTGAATGGACTGTCTCAACTGAGCAGCGGTGTGTGGTTCTTATGAAAGTTTATATGGCAAAAGACTTCCTCCTGCTTTTATTACCACCCATCAAATACTTTAGCACCGATTGAGCAGTGTTTTTTTTATTATAATCTTAAAACATAGCACATGCTGTTTCTGTTTCTACAGTGTGAAGTCACTGACTACGTTTACATGAACAGCAGTAATCTAATTATTGACGTTACTCTGAGTAAGACAATATTGTGATTAAGGTGTTTACATGAGTCGTTTTTAGAATATTTCTTTCATGTACCCGTTTTACATGTTATAGAACATAGATCGATTAACAGCACACATCATTACATCACCGCGGCACACCGTCCGATGTTCCCTCCAGAATTTCACGTATCAACATACAGTTCTTCATTATTGTACCGTATACAGTTTTGGGTGTTTTTATTAAAAAATTTTACGAACGCTTTAAGCGCAGTTAATTATTTGTCATGCTGTACGTGCTAATAGACAATTGCTTGAAGCCGTGGGCTGCGTCTCAAACCGCGTACTTACCTTCTATATAGTAGCCGAGATACATGTATTTCGCCTACTATAGGCCTATAGTAGGTAAGTACACGGTTTGTGACACAGCCGTACTCTCTTGTTTGCCATAAAATGGTTGAGCACTGCCGTGTGTGATCGTGTCCTGTCGCAAAATACGGTGAAAACTCTCACACGATGTTAATAGTGTGATTAAGGTGTGTACATGTCTGTAATACACCTCGATAATGCGACTAAAACAGGAGTACTCCACATGTCTTAATTCGATTTGTGTTTACTTCGAGTATGACTTTAATCGGATTAAGGTAATTAAAAATTGCTGTTTACATGCTAGTTTCTTAATCAGAGTATTGTCTTAATCCGGTTAATATTGGATTATTGTTGTCCATGTAAACGTACTGACTGATCAGTGTATCTAGTGACTGCTTCTCTTTATAACTAGACCCACATCTCCCTCTCCTGTTGATTTACTGTCATTGCAACTAACAGTGTATTTGTGAAAAGATCAAAATATCTTCACTATTAGAAGAAAAATGAGTGACAAACAAAACTGTACATCCTGTATTTATTTAGTTTTATTTAGTGTTTGTAGAAATGATGACATATTTCAAAAGATGTTTTTATTTCCTAACACTTTGTATTTTGTATAATGTACTGTGGGAAGAGTTAGAAAGCCTTCAAGTATTTGTTTGAAAGTCATGTTTGTTTGTTTTCTGACACAATATGGTGCATCTTTGAGTATTGTAAAACACTTATTAAGCACATTATAAACTAGTTCCATACCGAACAATACACCAACATTGAGGTAACAACGCTGACTTTCGCAAATAAAGTTTAATCTAAACATCCCATTTATTAGGAACTCCTGTATGCCTGCACATTCATGCAATTATCCATTCAGCCAGTCATGTGGCAGAAGCTCAGTGCATAAATTCATGTGGAAAACAGTCAAGAGCTTCAGTTAATGATCACATTAAACATCAGATTCTGGATTGTAAAAAAATAATTGATCAAATAACCTCTTGGTACAACCATGGTGAGCAGGAAAAGATCTCAGAATGATCAACATGATGATTGCAACATGGGCTGATTGCATTACTCTGAAACCATACTCAACACAGCAGCAGAAGACCACATCAGGTTCCACTCTCGTCAGCCAAGAACAGGAAACTTAGTATGCAGTGGCTTACTGAAACTAGACAGTAGAGACTGGAAACACATCACCTGATGTAATAGGGTCAGAATTTGGCATCAACAGCATAAAGTTATTTGTCACTCAGGGCAAACCTTAACCAGTAAGTGTTGCTTGCTTGATTTTTAGTTGAAACTAATTTAGCATCGGCTGTCAGATAGAAGCTGTAACTGCATATCTCTTCTATGCTGATGACAGTCAGCTCTGTTTGTCCTTCCAGACTGTAGATACATCGATCTCAGCACTCATCTCTGCCTGCCTGTCTGATATCTCGGACTGGATTAAGGAATGCCACTTTAAGCTCAACTTGCCAAAAACGGAGCTTCTCATCATCCCTGCCTGCCCCTCAATCAACTACAACTTCACTGTACAGCTAGACTCAAATATGCTCAATCCAAACAGGACAGCCAGAAACCTTGGGGTGACTTTCGATGATCACTTGAATGTTACAGACCACATTTCAACAACTCCACAGTCCTGTAGGTTCATTCTGTATAACATCAAGAAAATCTCACTGATCATGACACAGCTACTAGACCTGGCTCTTGTTATCTCAAAACTGGACTACTGCAACTCCTACTCCTGGGCCTCCCAGCCAGCTCCATCAAACCACTTCAGATGATTCAGAATGCAGCAGCACGCATTGTTTTCAACCAGCCCAAAAGGAGAACATTACATCCCTCTTCATCTCCACTGGCTTCCTATAGCCAAAGTCATCAAATTGAACGCCTTGACGACTTGATGCTTATGTACAAGTCTTTGTCTGGAACGGCATCTCCCTACCTCAACACTCTTCTTGAGGTTTATGTTCCCTTCCCGCAACCTGCGATAAATTAACAACTAGCGCCTGGTACTGTTGTGCCTACACAAGGAGGCATGAGGTCCCTTTCCAGAACCTGTAAACTGACTGTCCTTCAGTGGTAGAATGAACTTCTAACCACCTCTTCCGTGAACATCTAACCAACCCCTGCACTTAACTAACTAACCTGCTCTTATACCTCTGTGGACTTTGCTCCTCTAGAACTCAATAAAAAATCTTGTATGGTAGCACTACGTGATGTATATGCCATCCATGCCATGAAGAAGTGAGGTTGTTCTGAGAGCACTGGGGTCCTACTCATTACTAGTATAATGATTCTAATAAAGTGGCCAGTGATTGTATCACAAAATTCAGAATATCTGCCATTAGGAATATACCAGATCTGCTCTGGTATCGTCTTGCTGTCAATTTACAGGTGCTTTATTGTAGTGAAGAATTGTTAAATTCTCCTTGGTTTTATTATTTTTTTTTTCCATTATTATTCCACAATTAGCACATATGTCAGCTGTGGTGAAATAAAAAATGATATTCATCATGTATAATGATAATGATAAATGATCACAGCACAGTGAAATTATTTTCTTCGCATACCCCAGCATGTCAGGAAGTTGGGGTCAGAGCGCAGGGTCAGCCATGATACAGTGCCCAAGGAGCAGAGAGGGTTAAGGCCCTTGCTCAAGGGCCTAACAGTGGCAGCGCTGGAGCTTGAACCCCTGACCTTCCTATCAGTAACCCAGAGCCTTAAACGCCAAGCCACCACTGCACCAATGCATTATTAATAATCAAGTCACAGTTGTGCCATATTGTTTCCCCCTTTTAAAAAAATATGATTTAATGGTGCTTTATGAGATGTTCAAGATATTTAGGAAGTTTGAGATTTTTTTTTTAATATAATCTCAAATTATGATGCTCATGTTGCTGTTTTTTGGGGGTTTTTTTAATGTTCTCTAACAAACTCTAAGGGCTTCATGGAACATGTGTATTTATACTGAGATCATGTGACATGTTAACTGCGCACAGGTCAACTTAATTCAACTAATTATGTGACCTTTTATAGCATCTGGTTACACCAGAACTAAATCAGGTGTTTCACAGCAACGAGTTGAATATGTTTTAATTTCTTATTTTTTATTTTTGCCATTTATATTTTTTCTCTCGCTTAGATATGATGGAGTATTTTGTATAGAAACATAACATAACTGTAATTAACTCCATTTCAGTTCCAGGTTGTAACATTACAAAATGTAGAAAAGTTCAATGGGATGAATATTTATGAAAGGAAACACACAGAAACACACATCTACCCACTGACACACACACACACACACACACACACACACACATACTCACACACTCACTCACACCACATCAGCAGCCACAAAATACTGCATAAAACTGCTGCACATACTCTGCACTGTGAAACTGAATGCACACACACACACACACACACACACACACACACACATACACACACACACACGCATGTCATCATTTTCCCCCACCATTTTGAATTTCTCTCTTTTGCATGTGTAAGCAGGCCCTGAAACGTTAACACATTTTTCCTTGTAGTTAGCTTCTGTTTTTTTTCTTCTAACCCAACATCTGAGAGGAAATGTTCAGCTTCCTGTTTCAGTGGTGACTGTGAAGAGTCAGAGATCTCTCTAATCATTTCTTGGTACAAATATTCTCAAAGCTACACCAAGGCCACTGGATCTTTGCTTCATTTTTCAGCTACTCTGTTAATATGTTTGTCTCCTTCTACTTTTATCGTTTTAATTTATGAAATGGCACCAGATGACTTCTTCTATAATAATATACTCGATCAATGATCAATGATTTATACATAAAAACCACCACAATGTAAAGCTCCAGCCTTTTCTCTTGTCACCAAAGACACTTTGATATAATATTGTCATCTGATGCCATTTCCTTATTTTAAGTGGATATTTTCATTTTTAGGAATTTTAAGAAACTATTGCATGCTGTTTAAAGAATTCTTACTTTCTGTTTTATGTGCAAAGTCACATAAAATGTTCTCTTTTTTTCAGTCTGGCCATTTTGAGGAGTTTGGGGATCCAAAACAAGGAAGTGAAGTCGTCTTTGCCTCAAATAGAATACTCTTATTTTAACTTATTCCTAGACAGAGAAAAAGTATGATTGTCAAACTTCATGTGAATAGATCACATTATCTCACATCTCATAGCCTCATACATGGAAATTCCTCTTACACACACACACACACACACACACACACACACACCCTGAACACCTGAAGCAGATGCAGTGTATCCAGAAAGTATTCACAGCGCTTCACTTTTTCCACATTTTGTTATGTTACAGCCTTATTCCAAATTGGATTAAATTCATTATTTTCCTCAAAATTCTACAAACAATACCCCATAATGACAACGTGAAAGAAGTTTGTTTGAAATCTTTGCAAATTTATTAAAATTAAAAAACAAAAAAGCACATGTACATAAGTATTCACAGCCTTTGCCATGACACTCAAAATTGAGCTCAGGTGCATCCTGTTTCCACTGATCATCCTTGAGATGTTTCTACAACTTGATTGGAGTCCACCTGTGGTAAATTCAGTTGATTTGGAAAGGCACACACCTGTCTATATAAGGTCCCACAGTTAACAATGCATGTCAGAGCACAAACCAAGCCATGAAGTCCAAGGAATTGTCTGTAGACCTCAGAGACAGGATTGTATCGAGGCACAGATCTGGGGAAGGGTACAGAAACATTTCTGCAGCATTGAAGGTCCCAATGAGCCCAGTGGCCTCCATCATCCATAAATTTAAGAAGTCTGGAACCAGCAGGACTCTTCCTAGAGCTGGCCGCCCTGCCAAACTGAGCGATCGGGGGAGAAGGGCCTTAGTCAGGGAGGTGACCAAAAACCCGATGGTCACTCTGACAGCGCTCCAGCGTGTCTCTATGGAGAGAGGAGAACCTTCTAGAAGAACAACCATCTCTGCACAACTCCATCATCAAAAGGCACCTGAAGGACTCTCAGACCAAAGATTGAACAAAGGTTGAACTCTTTGGCCTGAATGGCAAGCGTCATGTCTGGAGGAAACCAGGCACCACTCATCACCTGGCCAATACCAACCCTACAGTGAAGCATGGTGGTGGCAGCATCATGCTGTGGGGATGTTTTTCAGCGGCAGGAACTGGGAGACTAGTCAGGATCGAGGAAAAGATGAGTGCAGCAATGTACAGAGACACCCTTGATGAAAACCTGCTCCAGAGCACTCTGGAGCTCAGACTGGGGCGAAGGTTCATCTTCCAACAGGACAACGACCCTAAGCACACAGCCAAGATAACAAAGGAGTGGCTACAGGACAACTCTGTGAATGTCCTTGAGTGGCCCAGCCAGAGCCCAGACTTGAACCCGAGCGAACATCTCCGGAGAGATCTGAAAATGGCTGTGCACCGACGCTCCCCATCCAACCTGATGGAGCTTGGAGAGGTCCTGCAAAGAAGAATGGGAGAAACTGCCCAAAAATAAATGTGCCAAGCTTGTAGCATCATACTCAAAAAGTCTTGAGGCTGTAATTGGTGCCAAAGGTGCTTCAACAATGTATTGAGCACAGGCTGTGAATACTTATGTAAAATGTGCTTTTTTTTTGGTTTTTATTTTTAATAAATTTGCAAAGATTTCAAACAAACTTCTTTCATGTTGTCATTATGGGGTATTGTTTCTAGAATTTTGAGGAAAATGATGAATTTAATCCATTTTGGAATAAGGCTGTAACATAACAAAATGTGGAAATAGTGAAGCGCAGTGAATACTTTCTTTATGCACTGTAGAGTGTCAACCTCTAAGATAACATGATGTCAAAAATGCAAATAATCTGTTTTTTTTTTTTTTTAAATTTGCATGCGTGGAGTGATGCTATCAGATGTGACCCAACCATGGTTAACTTAATATAGAAACATGATGTTATAATTGGCATTGAACTTGTTAAGGGTGATGATAAATGCATTTGCTTTTTAAAATGAAAATAATAATAATAATAAACTGCTGTTTAAAAAGAAACAGCTAAAATGTGTATGTGTCTGAATAAAAAGAAAGTTTACATGCAGGGGGGGTTTCATTTCAGTTAGAGAGAGGTTGCAATGCATGTTTGTCAGACCTGTGCTTAAGACCATATGCAAACCACAGAACACAGGAAATAGAAGGAAGCACAAAAACCCTCTTGTTAGAACTTTTGTATTCTCTCTCCCCTTCTCATTCTCTTGCTCACTTTCTATGTTTCCGCTATTGATGAAAGGAGGTGGGGTTAACTGTCTAGCTACAGTAGCACGTCTTACACAGTGGGCTTTGGGTTATCTCTTTAATTCTTCACTTATTCAGACCACAAATTCACACTACATACGCAAAAGGATTCAGATTATGGGAAATCTCTCATGCTTCACGGGAAGGTAGGTCATCGCTGAACTTATTTACTCATGATGTAAATAAACAGAGTTACAACCATCATTAGCAGATTGGTACTACGTCTATAAATGCAATGACATTGAATACACTCTCAGAAAAGAGGGTTGTAAACTGTCCTTTTCCTGTCACTGGAGTGAATGTGCATGTAGTGTAGCTTTAAAGCTCGATTCTTTACACTATATCCACTATAATCCAGGTATATATTAAAGATGCAAAAAAAAAAAAAAAAAGAAGTACCCTTGATGGTACCACATCAGTGACAAGGAAATGTACAGTTTAGTACTATTTCTTCTGAGAATTCCAGAGAAATTCCAACCGATCAGTGTATATAAACTGTGTACAGTGTTCAACTGAAGTAATCCTGTATTCCTGTCTCATTTCCTTAGAAAAGACAAATATCAAGGTGATGGTAAGGTTCATTTTATTTGTTCCTCTTTTATCACTATTAAAATACATATACATAGCATTATGTCCACCAAAACAAGGGCTATAAAGAGCACACACAGCTGAAAATGATTTTGGCCGTCCAATTTACAACAAAGTTTGTGATCCTGGGTTAAAAGGTTGGTCTTATCTGGAAAATATGTACATATATGCTTTTCTGAAACAATGATGTGTAATCCCTGCATGGTGTAATACCCAGCCATGTGGTGCAATATGGCTTTGTGAGAATAGCAAGAAAACTGAAGCACACTGGAGAAATAAGAGATTGTACAATTGATTCTGATCACTAAATTTCAACAACACTTCAATGGTATTACTTAAGTATTAATATCTTGGTAACTCATTTTGTTGATTAATATCATGACTGCAGCATTAATAAAGGTCCTTTACATTATGAAGGGTGAGTTAAGCCAGATTGATAGGCAATAATGTTGGTTCTGGGAATTTGGCACCCTTTAGTAGTTTTCCAGCATGAAACATGTTGTTACTTTGTTCACAGTTTTTCTAAAATCACATCTATACACGACTCTAAACATAGGTTTGGCCTTAGGAACTACTCTTATTAGCATGTGCCCATTTTTATAACATCACACCAATATAATTGGGTTGATTCTGATTATTGCGTTGTCTCAGAGCAAACTGTTAGTGGTGCTGGCTTCGAATTACAAATGTTAACAACCTAAAGTTTGGGTTAAGCTACACCGTGTACCAAAAAAGACTATTAATAATGTAATTCTTCTTTATCAATACTCTAAATCATGATTTTAATGAAGAGAATAAGCTAACAAGATGATAATACTTAATTATTACCATTATTAATGGCTATTCATACTGTATATAACCCAGAGGCTTGTAATGTATATGCTTCATTATTTCCTGGCGCACTAAGGATTACAGCATGTATGAATTCACCTTTATGAAAGCATTGGTTAAATATTAATATATTGCTGATTTGTGGGTCTTATAGTAAAGTGTTGCCATTTTCCTTAATTGTCAGGTAGTAGAAAGGCACTATGACTTGTGATATACTCTGGAAATTTTTCACTACTCAGCCAAGAGTAGTCAAGTCTTCATAAATTCTGATAAGGTTCAGATGAAGAACTGATAAAGACTGCTAAGTGATAGATCATCTTTAAGATTATAAGACAAGTCTATCTGCTCTGAGTTGGAAGACTAGTTGACCTGGAATATTTGACATTTGTCTAGTAATGTAAAATAATGTGGACTTCATAATTGATGCTTGCTCTCTCTCTCTCTCTCTCTCTCTCTCTCTCTCTCTCTCTCTCACGCTCTCTCTCTCTCCCTTCCTCCCCCTCACACAATTGCTGTGTGTCCACATTTACCGATGGCAGCAGGACAGGTGAGGATGTCACACTGAATTAACACACACAACTTTGTTATGAGAATTGCTGGTTACAAGGATAGGGGCGGAGCAAAAAAAAAATCAACACAATCTCATTAGAAACACGTATGAATACAACTAAACGAAATCGATTGTATTGCGGTTGCATTTATTTTAATATTATACAAATGATGTTGGATGTTGTGCAAATTGTTACAGATTTTTAGTAAATCCTGCATAATCAGGAGAAGCAGGTTCCCACTGAAAATTATAAACAGACCTACATGTGCAGTGGGCTATAATCTTAAAACACAATCATAATCAAATATGGCATCACACTGAATAATGTCCCAAAAACAGGCCTAGACATTTTTATTCCTGGGTCATGGTAGCAGCAACTGATAGCAGTTACATTTCATCAGTTTTGCTGTATACCTGCTGATGGACTGATTGACCGATGATGAGAAGGAGAAGGAGACTGAGAACATCATTATTACAATTCCATTGTTTTATGTCACTTTTCCTTCGTAGTAATGAGCCTAATAAATCAAAAGTATGTCTCTGAAACGTCCCAAATGGGTGTCAAGTTATCATCTAGCACCAGGGTTGGGACAGTTACTTTAAAAATGTATTCCAGTACAGTTAAAAATTACTTCATAAAAAATTTCATCAGTAACGTAATCCAAGTATCACAATATGAAAGTAATGTAATCTGATTACTTTTGGATTACATATGTAAATAAAGTGGCGCACGGTCGCTTAGTGGTTAGCACGTTCGCCTCACACCTCCAGGGTCCAGGGTTCCCGCCGGGGCCATGTGTGTGCGGAGTTTCCATGTTCTCCCCATGCTGTGGGAGTTTCCTCCGGGTGCTCCAGTTTCCTCCCCCAGTCCAAACACATGCATGGTAGGCTGATTGGCGTGTCTAAAGTGTCCGTAGTGTATGAATGGGTGTGTGAGTGTGTATGTGATTGTGCCCTGCGATGGACTGGCACCCTGCCCAGGGTGTACCCCGCCCTGTGCCCGATGTTCCCTGGGATAGGCTCCAGGTTCCCCGCGACCCTGAAAAGGAGTAAGCGGTAGAAGATGGATGGATGGATGTAAATAAAGTAAAGAGAAATGCAGTATGATCTAAAATACTGAACAATATTTAGAGCTTATTTTAGAGTTTAAAAACATGTTCAATGTTTGGATTTGTTTTTAATAAAAAAAAATAAATAAATAAAAGATCCCGATGTGGGTAACATTACATCACAAAAGCTAGGGTGACCATAGGCACGTCATAATGAACGTAAGACCGAATCCTGGACATTTTCTCAAATTTAGAAATCCCAGCCGGACGCTTTTTTAAGGTCTGAAAAAGAGGACATGTCTAGGAAAAAAGGACGTATGGTCACCATAACAATTTGTGTTCATTTCTACCAAATTAACTTTGCTCAAAATTGATTTGTGCATGCACCAGGAGGTTACTCATGTGAGTCATGACTGGCAAGAGAGAACCAGAACTATAATCAAGCAGCTGTCTATATTGTTATGTGAAAAGATTAATTTATTTGGTTTTAAATGAAAAAAAATTGTAATCCTGATAGTATTCCCATTTTTTACAAAATGTACCTGTAATCTGATTACTTTGTTTTTTGAAATAACTGTAACGGATTACAGTTACCAGTTTTTTGTATCCTGATTACGTAACACCATTACATGTGTTCCATTACTCCCCAAGCATGTCTAGCACTGGCTACTTTGACATTCTATCTATTATGTTGTATTGCAAATGCTTTGCTGAAAAGTATCATTAGAAATGGAAATTCACTTGTGTCTTACTTTGCTTGGAATACGTGGCTATTTATCACAGATCAGAGGTCATACCTGAACAAAAAGTGTACTGCAAAGCTAAACTTAAATCAACAACATCACTTCATGTACAGCATGACAAACACAGTGGGCTGTATTCTTCTGGAATTGGTGAACAAAAATTACATCATTATTTATGTGTATTCAGAGAGGTTATGTTCCTGCTTAAGTCGATTTTCTGGGTATAGCGTTCAGATTATGCAAATTACCACACATTCAACATTGGCAACTTGATTAGAAGCATCAGCACAGGGTTCAGAAAATAGTGTCCTGACCACAGCCTGACCATAGCACAAGCAACAAAACATCTGAAAGTAAAAATGCAGACTATTATATTATGACAAATATAATACAATGTAACAACAAAGCAATGAGACAATTTAAAAATGAAAAAAAAAAAACTTACACAAATGAAAAAATGGCAAGCACTGACATAAACATCTAACAGGAGTCTAGCATATTACTAAAATGTTACTGCATAAATAGTCCTAGCAATTCTGTGGTTACATCACACTATCTAAAAGTGGCACAATGTGTGTGGCTGACATAAATAAGCCAAGAGCAGAAATTTCTTGCAACTAATTAATAATCTCCTATGGTATGCTCATGAATTTATATTTCCATTATGAAGGGAATCATAGGACCTGGATAGTATTTTAAAGAAGCAGCAGTTTATTTTTCTTTGCAATTTGTGATTGGTTGTTTGACATTCAAATAAGCCACACAATCTCACCATTGTTTCTGTGATGTGAATAGAAATGACCTGTTAACATGGATGGCAGTCCTGGGTTTTTGGAAATATTATACTGTTGTGACTACCAAGTACCAGCAAAATCATTCTGATCTTATTTTTGGTATTTAACTGAGTAAACCATGCATGATGGAAACTACACCCCTTCATGATAAGTATCATGAAAGTGGGACAGGAAATGTAAAAACACTCTTACCAATAACCCTGTTCAGTTCAGTTAGAAAACCTAAAATGATATATGTTAAAATGGTTGAACATACCAATTAGGATGCTGGAAGCACATTTCAATGCCATTAATATGTTAAATTTACCAAAAAGTTATTTTGCACATACGTGTGTGTGTGTGTGTGTGTGTGTGTGTGTATGTGTGTGTGTCTGTGTGTGTCTTTAAATTTTTAACGTTGTTTGCTGTTAGTGGATTCACTCTTAATTGTCATTTAGTTTGTGTTGAACTGTTTTAGATGATGTTATTTAATTTCATGCTGAGATATTTATGGTCTTCTCAGAAACATCAAACCAAACCACAATCCTCACACACATTACTTACAAACAAAAGTTCTCAAAATACAATACTAAGAGACTTGTTTTTAACTTAAAAAGTTAAAATAACCATATGATCATGTGTTTTAATATTTGTTTGTAAACTTACAAGAAAACATACAAGAATATTTGTATAAATACATACAAGAATATTTAAATGTACTGGAAGAGTGCAGTATGAGATGTTATTTTGGCTGAATGCGATTTTGATTAGTTGTGAAAGAACTGTAGAACTTTAGAAGAGTAACACTTCTGTGTCCACCCTGTGTTCACTTCCGATTGCTCAGAAGGTGTTGATTAATTTTCTATAAAAGTAGCTGTTCACAGTATTGTGGTATACAGCTGTTCTAACATAAATAATTACAGGAAATAACATGTTTTAGTGACATTCCATAAAATTAAACACATACAATGTATTATTCTTTAATAAATAAAAACTTATTAGTGATGTCAAAGTGCTCTGCCCTACTATCAGACCTACTTAATCCTTTTAGGTCAAAATGTTCTCTTTTGGCTGTGTAAAACATTCTCCAGTCTTTACCTTGACAGAGTATGAGGGTGCTGCATCAGTAAATTTACTATTTTGACTAAATTCTCAAGATTTTGGTGACACTATTTATTGTTCCTCTAACACCTAAATAAACAATTCATGCAACTATAACATAGTGTGACTACTGGGATGTATGCAGTTATTAGAAAAATACATTTTAGGCAAATACATATGTATGAACTTCTATTTTGGCTTGCATAACTACACAAACATATCTTAACTGTTGTAACAGGACATCAGGCCTCTCTTAACAGTATGTGGGGTAAATAAAGTTATTTGACCTGCAGATATGTTCATAGATATGTTCAACTACAGAGTATCTGACAATTTAAGTATACATTTATATATAGGGTTACACTTTACAATATGAGGACAGTTCCCACGTAATTCCGCATACAGGAGTGTAAGTATGCATTAGGAGGTTGCAAAGCAAATATTGTTTTGTAACCATGAAGGTAACCCTTTAAAATGTCCTGTTATAGCTTTTGACGCTATAACTGTCATGTACTGACATGAGCCAAACATGAAGTTTATACATGTGCATTTATATTTGTAATCATCTGTAATTGGGCACAAATGTACTGTAAAATTCATATAATTTTAAAATGATTTAAAATGACTGAAAAAAAAACATGTTTAGAGTAAAGTACTGTAATGTTGTTTTCAGTATGTACAGTATGTTTTCAAGTACTGGACTGTAAATTTAAAATCCAAATATAACCCATTATATTTGCTCGTTAGGCTGACACTTTTAGCCAAAGCAACTTCAGAGCAGTTGAAGCGTTTTTCTGAGGACTCAACTATGGCCACTAGTGCTCAGATTTGAACTCACAGCTTTCTGATCTGTAGCTCAATAGCTTAACCACTGAGCAACCACTTCCCTCAACGAGGCTGCACCAATTCAACCACCTGAATGAATTAACTCACTCTAAAAGACAAATTTTAGTGTTTTATTAAATCAGTTATTTTTTCTACCATATAGACTTCAACTCAAAGAGTTGTGTTTGTGTTAGCCTATAATATGACCTAAAATATAGGCCAGAAAACGACCCATTCATTTTCAGATGTCAACACAAAGAGAATCTTTACCATTCTCATTCCCTGCTAAAATGCTAGATATCCCATTATGATATCCCATTGTGTTTTGAGGTATTTTTCCACAAACCCATGCCCTGTTCTAATTGCCCAATTGTACTGTTGACACAGTATAAAGTTGGACCAGGTTTGAGACCACCTGAGCTCACTAGACATTAACTGACTGGAACAGTTGTGTTAGACTACAGATTAAACTAGCTGTAGCTATAACATTACCTAGCTGTAACATTACCTGATACACTGATTAATATACAATTTTATTACACTTATACACAGATGTCACCTAAGGAGGACGTTCTCTACGCCACCATTGATCATGGGACGGACCATACAGCAGGGCATGGCACAAACACTGACAGAAGAGACTCCATGGACAATGACTGTGATTATGCTGTAGTTATGCTTCCCTCTGAGCCGGTGAAAAAACTGGACAACAACGAGGACTGTGCAGATGACTATGTCCTGATGACCTGAGCTTAAAAGCCTTGTGTGCTTAACTTATGCAAGAATAATATTAGCTATATTTATGAAAAGTATAATCTGCAAAATATGTGCATTTATATACAAACTAAATACATGTATTTTTGATCTCATTTATATGTCAGACTCATCTGGTTAAACATGTGCACCAAATCTTATCAGCAGGACTTCAGCTCTCCATCTGATCGATATTCTTTAACAGTAACAAACATTAATGGATAACAGAACTTTTTTATCACTAGGATGACCTTTGGCTTGCCTTTATTTTTTGTTGTATAAGTTTAATTATGTTGAATGTGTTTTTCATTTTGTGTCCATAATGTAATTATGTAAATACTATTTACCTGGTTTAAACAGAGAAACCTTATTAAAAATTTCTTACCAGTTAGTAAATGCATTTCAGTCTGACTACTTTATTAAGAATAGAATATCGCCTCTAGATGACGCCACATACTTGTTACAGCAGTGACACAAAACCTACTGACATGACTGGGCACAACAGCTCAACCAAAATAGAACTATTTCAGTTCAACTCATGGGGAATCCCAAATTCAGATTAATAATTTTTTTTTTTAAGTATGCTGTGGTTGCTTTCCTTGAGGCAAGGGAGTGAGAGAGTAATATCTCACAGGTTATATCATCTTTTCTTTCCTATCACAATGAGTGAGAAATACACACACTTCACCATCAGTTTCCACACGTTCATTCTTTCAACCTGATTCATTTAAAAACAAGTGTAAGGTTTGTAGCTCTGACACACTTGCAAATGGCATCAGACAAACACAATACAGTCTGTATTAATTATGACAGTTTTCTTATATACATTAATTAATACAGTAACTTACAAACATGCACTAACATGTACTTAAAGTTGTTGGTATTCACCCATTAATTTATAAGACTCACACTGTAGTTAAATTTAGCACTTCAGTTATTATATACAGTTATAGAAGCTTTTATGTACTGTTCAATAGCAGAGTTGTTTTAACACATAAGAGTAAACTCAATCAAACATGCTCTATAAGAAAGAATATGAATTAACCCTCTTGTAATGTCTGGGGTAAAACTGAATCATGAATCTTTCTGACTTTTGGTAAATTTATAAGTTGAATTCATAAACATGCACATCTTGTGTTCCAGAGTTTTCGAAATGCCTGTACACATTTTGACCCAGTCGGTGATCTCTGAGGTCATTTTAACCCAAACCTATTTTTTGTAAAAAAAAAAAAAAAAAAAAAAAAAAAAAAAAAAAAAAAAAAGATAAAACTTGCAGATTATTTTTCTGTTCTGTTTTACCTTTTCCTGTTGACTCTCTCACTCATGATATTGCGAACTTATTAAACGGGAATAATTTCAAATGTTTATATAATTTGCCATATGCATCTGCGTATACAAACATCACTGGATGAGGAAAAAAGTATTGAACATGCTAAGAAAAAGCAGTTCTCCAAGGCGAGGTAAGGCTGCTGAAACCAGCTGAAATCTATAAGTAATTTTAGCCACTATCCGTGCAAATTAATATCACCTGGGTTAGTAAATTGATGGTCTAAAAAAAGTCTTTTTGTTACCAAGGTGTCACACAAGGAACATCTCATGATGGATTAAAGCAAAGAGCTCTCCCAAGACCTTCGCAACCTTATTGTTGCAAAAAATATTGATGAATCAGATACAGACGTATTTGAAAACTTCTGAATCTTCCGGTAAGCACCATTGGGGCCATTATCGGCAAGTGGAAGCAACATCACTCCATCATCAACCGACCATGCACAGGAGATCCTCGCAAGATTTCTGACTAGGGAGTCAGAAGAATAGTCAGAAGAGTAGCCCAAGAGCCATGGACCATTCGGAAAGAGCTCCAGAAACACTTGGAGGCAGCAGGTGCCATCGTCACAGAGAAAACAATAGGCAATGCACTCCACCGCCATGACCTCTATGCACGCTCACCCCATGCTCACATCACCTAAAGAAAAGGCATGTCGAAGCTCATTTAAAGTTTACTACAACTCATGTGGACAAGCCTATGAAATACTGGGAGAGTGAAGTCTGGTGAGACGAGAGCAAAATTAAACTTTTTGGCTGTTATACTACACACCATGTTTGGAGAAGAAATGGCACTGCACATCACCCTTAAAACACTATACCAACAGTGAAGTTTGGAGGTGGAGGCATCATGGTGTGGGGCTGTTTTTCATCACATGGTACTGGCAGACTTCATATCATTGAAGGAATGATGAATGGAGCCCTTTACCAGGAGATTCTTGAGAAGAAGCTGCTTCCATCCTCCAGGATGATGAAGCTGAGATGTGGGTGGACCTTCCAGCAGGACAACGATCCAAAGCATACAGCAAAAGAAACTCTCAATTGATTTCAGAGTCAATCACCTGACCCAGTCAATCACCTGACTTGAATCCAATTGAACAATATTTAAAGACAATGAGTTTAGAAGAATTGTCCAAAAATAACACCTGAATACTGCGGCCCATTAATTTCTTCATACAGGAAGCGTCTTGAAGCTGTCATTACAAACAAAGGCTTCTCCACTAAGTATTAAATAAATTTCAGTTAGTGTGTTCAATACTTTTTTCCTGTGTCATTCCACTTTATTACACATAACTTTATTTATGGTCTTTAATGTTGTGAATTCTTTATATTTGCAGATTTCTTGAGTTAATACTGATGTCTGGTGAAAATTTCATGTGAATAACCTCATTGGAAATATATTTACTGAAAAAAATGTTGACACGTCCAATACTTATTTCCCCCACTGTAGTTACCAGCAGGTTGCTAGTGCCAACCATTAGCAATGTCATGTACCCATGTCTTTTTAGCTACTTTAAGCAAAGTGTCCTACTAAGCTATGAAAACTTCTTTTTAACTAATAAAGCAACAGTAAAAGTAGTATTTAATTACCTCTACATGCTTGCACAGGTTTGATGACGAGTTTTATATAAGCTGCTTGTACCGTCTCTCTGGGCAAACATAGCTTACACTGCATAATAAAGCTGTTGCCTTTCTTGCGCTTGAAGCTGAAGTGGTCACTTAAAAATGGCCAGGGGTTCACTTCATTTCCTTCGAGTTCAACTTCAGCAGAATTCGGCAGGGATTGCACCACTGCTGTCTGACTGTCCGTGTCCATCTTTCGTGTGATTTTAGCACCAGTTTGTTCTCCTGCCCATCATTCAAATCGCATGATTGTTTTCCTTGCATTTTTTTTTTTACTCAGTAACAAATGTGATTTAAAATGTAGCGAAGTACAATATTTCAAACAAAACATACTTGTGTAAAAGTAAAATTACAGATTTTAAAAATGAGTTTAAAAAGTAGAAGTACACAAAAATACTACTCAATTACAGTAACACAAGAAAATGTAATTCATTACTTTCCACCTCTGGTGTTAATTCAGGTTTTAGTGCATGATTATTCCACGGTGGTGTTGAATTCTCATTTCTGATTGGGTAGAACCTCTGTCAGTGTAATCTAAATTACAGGTTTTTTTTTTAATTCACACATCATTGAGTAGTGACAACTAATTCACAAGGACTTGTATAGAGGACTCTAGACATAATCTAAGATTAAAACAAAAAAAAAGACTTGAAATATTTCACTTTATGTGTAATGAATCTAGAATGCACCTGTACATAAAAATAGAAGAAATCAGGATGGGACAAATACTTTTTCACAGCACTGTGTCAAAGTGAAATGTATAATTGGTGATATGGTGAAGCTTTCTGCAAGGGCACATTTACTTAACATTCATTGAAGGAGTCTCCAATTACAAGACTTTTTTTTTTTTTTTTTTTTTACAGTCAGTTACATTTTTTTGCCATGAGTCAAGACAGAAGATTTTACACATTGTAATTTCTGTGTACAGTAACTTGACGAGCTGCGTTTTTTGTTTGTTTGTTTTTTGCTTTGTTTTGATTTGTGGAAGTTACATAGCATTCAATGTAACAACATTTCATTCTTTAATAAAATGTGGTATAACAACATTAAAACACTTCAGAACAGGCTGTAATTGGAAAATAATCAACTTCAGGGTGGCACAAACCCCTTGTAATTTATTCCTTACTTACAACGAGACTTACTACAGCTTTAATAATGAAATGAGAAGAAATCCAATTTCTAAATGTGAAATAAAAATGTGCAGTTAATCCAATGAACTTCCTACAAGAACCGATTCATGCTTTTACGTTGTCTTTTCTTCTTTATCTCTCTTTTTATGGAATTCTTTTCAATTATATAATTATATAATGCTTACTTGCCCCATAATAGGATGTACTACGTAGGCGTAGGCCTGTAGTTTTTTCAGCATTCGTTAACACAATGATAACTGTAAAAATATTTATTTCAATGTGTAACAGATTGTGAAGGAGAAAAGGAAAAGTCAAACAGAATTAGAAAGAGATAATGGAACTACTGTCCTAGAAACAGTATTTTTCTAATAACTTGATGAAAACTAGTTATACTGATAATTAGTCTGAGTGGTAGAATGGTAAATTACAATTTTTTAGAGATGATAAACTTAATTTTTAATTAACCTCAATGTAAATTTTGACTGTATACAGGACAGGACCGTTAAATAATATGGTACATATCAATAATAATCACATAACACCAATACTGTACAAGATGTGGAGTCTATTATCCGCACTAAGTTTTGTATATATATATTTTTATATATAAGTTGTATATATAAGTTTTATATATATATATATATATATATATATATATATATATATATATATATATATATATATATATATGTGTGTGTGTGTGTGTGTGTGTGTGTGTGAGTGTGTGTGTGTGTGTGTGAATCAAGAGAACAGTTGTTACAGTTGACAATGTGGAATTAGTGGAAATTCATTCACTCTTAGAAAAATTAACCCATCAATGTTCTTTGGATACTTAAGCAGAGGTGCCAACATGGATAGCGAGAAAATCATACACTGTAAAATATTACATTTTAGCAGGTGAAAATATATTGAATATGCTCAAATGTATCTAATATTCCCTATTATAAGAATATGATGTACCAAATACACTATAAATTAAAGAAATCTACTTCTAGGCATTTTTTTTTTTTTTTTTACTACATTCAAGCTTGAAGTCATTTTTGCTTTATTGCCAGATAAATGAACTTCTTGATTAAGCTTTAATTTTCAAAAAGAAGATAAATTATCTGCCAATAGAAAACAGAATAAGAACATTTAAAGTGAAATATGTCCTGAAATAGCATCTGAAATCAGGCTGATGATGTATAATTAGCATAATAAGAAATATTAGCTACATTTGCCTATATATTAGCTACATTTGCCCATATTTTCACTTGCTAAGATATCCTTTTTTGCAGTATAGCAGGCAGAAAGGAAAAAAAATACCCCTGAATTTTACTACAAAAACCCATGGATACGTCATTGCATGAGATGCTAGGGGTTTTTTTAGATGTTCCTAAAGCAATAGTAAGAAAAAAAAGTCCTCAAATCTTTTGACCAAAGAGCCCATTGTCACGCCCACTTGATAGACTCAGAAGACGAGCTTGTGAATTTACAAGTCAAAATTGATCTAGATAAAGTCATGAAGTGAAAGTAACCGCTACCGAAAATAAACGAGTATTGTTCACATCTCATGTACTTTCAACTTCAGTGAATTAGCTTTTTTTTTGCCATAGAATTTTTTAAGCACTCTGTCTGAAAAAGCACGTGTCTCCTGTAACGCTGTAGCAAGCAGCCAAAATTTGTAAATGCTACAACTGTTGGCACCTCTGTGACAGGTTTCCAGTTTGAACTCTTTCTGATAAGGTAACACAAAGATGTTTCCTTAAGAAGATTCCTTGATTAAACCTACAGTACTAATCAGGCTGCTTGTCTTCTGAATATTGCACCAGCTCACATGGAGAAAGAACACAACAAATTCCACACTGACATGTCTCACTTGGAGAAAATCTATTTTAAAATGTCCCGTATTCCACTTTCATCGTTCCAGTTGAGTCCTAATTATACAGCTCTCACTGACGGTTCTTTATATTGTGAATTGAACTGAGAGTAGAACATTTCCAAATCATGAGACAATCCTTCAGTTTCCACTCATTCTTTCACTTTGACTCACTCTGGTTGGTGTTTCTCTCATCAGAGTCTGCACAATGGAGGATGTTCTTTTGAAAGGGTTTCATCAGCTCTCATTAACAGCAGTACTAGTACTCGTGTGTAATTTCATCCACAGAGTAGGTGTGCACTGATGAATATGCATTTCCCGAGTGCAAACCTCATGACATCGTAGGCACATCAGAGATCTGCTTTTATCAGAAATGTCTTTGTGCATTCATGTAAGTCTGGAGTGATTCACGCGTTGAAGAGTTCAGCTGAAGAGTTGTAGATGGAGTTCACTCTTTGCACGTAACTGGCATAGGGTTGCAATTCTTCAGGATCATGGGGCTGAAAATAGTCATCACCAAGAAACTGTTTCACCGCACACATCAAAAAGTGGTTCGTTATCATTATTAACTGGATGAAAAATAATTGTGTGAAAGAGGAAGGAATATATTTTACCTGTTGAGGTTTTTCTTCACTTGGTGCAGGGATGTCTGGTTTGCAGCAAATCTTTCTAAAAATGCTGCAAATCAATGAACAAGATCATAAATGCCTCATTTTGAATAACATAATGCTGACTAGATAAAAAGGTCAGCATAAATTATCACACATATTATTAATATGTGGACCAGGAAACCTTTCTATGCAGCGCTTTATTTTAACAACTCTATTCAATACATCAATATTGTTCATGGTGTTTACCGTGAAGTTAAATTTAATTTAGCAAACATGAATCACATATTAGAACAAAATTAAAACTTTAAACACAATTTATTAACTTTAATTGAAACTATGTCACATCAGCAGCTCAGTACAATTCAGTTAGAAGCTGTTTGTCTGCTTTATAGTAATAGATAGTACTATAGATTTATAGTAATATATTTATATATTATTGTATATTCACTGTATAAGACTACTCAATATTTGCCATTAATTAAAGTTGGTGAAGCACAGAAATGTTTCACAAGAAGCTAGAACAGGAAAACTTGAAATAGTGACTAGAAGTTAAAATTTACACAAAATTTATCTTGCAGTCATGTCTAATAAATGGTTGATTTACATGGCAACACTTTACAATAACAGTATATGAACAATCATGCACTAATAACTGAATTAATACTTACTTAAATATGAACTAATGATAAGTTAAGGCATGTACTATTCACAGACTAATGAAGGACTAACCTTAACTATGACGTGAGTCTTAATAAATTCATGCGTGAATAACCAATGATGTTTGTGTACGCAGCTGTATATGGAAAATTATATAAACAATTTGAAATTATGCACATTTAATTCATATTTGTTCTTATAAAGCATGTTAGATTAATTAATACATTAACCAACAAACATGTACTAACATACTTACTGTAGTTGTTATTCACGCATGAATATATAAGACTCACGTCGTAGTTAAGGTTAGACCTTCATTAGATTAGTTCATGATTAGTATGTGCCTTAACTCATCATTAGTTCATATTTAAGTAAGTATTAATTCAGGTATTAGTGCATGATTATTCATGCTGGTATTGTAAAGTGGTTGAGCAAGTATGTACAAAACACTTACTGTATGCTATTTGTGTAACTGATATTACATTTACAAAAATGAATGTAAATTATATGGAAAAGACTTTGCAAACACAAGTATGGTGTCCTTCACAACATAACTTAAAAGATTATTAAAACCTCTACAGAATTTACAAAGCAGCATTTTTGCCAGTCCCAGTCCACTATAACTACACTTTACTTTGCTTGAAATATTAAAATACTTAAAATGTATTATTTCTAATAATTTTTGTATCCATTTTACATCTCATGCTTGATACACACTGCAAAATGACAGCAATGGAAAGTATCTTGAATATATTCAATACAATAAAGCAAATATATGATTATTAAAATTATTTCTTGGAAGAAGAAAAGTGCATTCTCTCATTCTTTTTCTTTATTTTCATTTTGAAGGATGAGCTCATTAAAAATAAAAATAAAAATAATTAAAATCCCTGTTACCCAAATTATAGATTGAAAGTAAACTATTACTAAAAATACATTGTACGTACATTATTAGAATGCCCTAAATGTTATTATTCCATTAACTTGGATGGTAGTTAACAGCATTTTGTACATTTACTAATTGTATGAAAAAAACCCTAAACCTTATTACTTTCAAACATGTTACTCATTTGAGAACAAAATACAGCCTGTTAAGTGAAGAAACCCTGTAAAAAATAGATTATTGTCTGAGATTGGTTAAATGCATGTTTTCTTAGATTAATTGCATGATTTCTTAGAAGTTAATTTTTATCATTTACAAGTATCAAATGGTACTACAATCATGTATTCAGCCATAGAGTATGAAGAATCAGGTTAACCCTGTCATTGGTGTAGAGAACTACTCTATCAAATGTGTTTGCCAACACTATCTTACCTTAATGGCATGAGATTTTTGCGCATGATGTAGAGTCCAGTTAGAATTGCTACAATGGAGCAGGTGGCACAAACTCCCACGAGAACAATGGGCCATTTGACATGTACATCTGAAAAGACAAGAGGTGTAACATATCAAAACATCTGGTCAAATATTTGTACTTTACTTAAATGTCAACATTTATAATTCTGTAGAAGTCAGAGGTAAAGCTGTAACTTTATGTTTTCAGACATGTTTTAGATCAGGGATTTGCCGTTTTCATTTTATGTCTAAGTTCATCAGAGAAAGAAAAAAAGGCTAGTGAGGGAACGACCGTTTATAGCTGCTATAATGTATATAATAAAAGGAGCTTGTTATTAGTGGATGTTACACAATTTTAAATAAATAACTATTAATGGATAAAAAGTATGACATAGTATGACAAGTATGACAAAAAAAATGTTTAATCATTGGCAAATTGCTGTGGTATAGCAGGCCACTTTGGGATGTGCTGTGATAGGAAAATAATACATAATAGTGGTAACAGTAACTTTCAACCAATCATTGATTATATTCCTATAATTGCATGCCCCCAGTTGGTGCACGGTGGCTTAGTGGTTAGCACGCTTGCTTCACATCGCCAGGGTTGAGGCTTTGATTCCTGCCACATCCCTGTGTGTGCGGAGTTTGCATGCTCTCCCTGTGCTGTGGGGGGTTTCCCTCTGGGTACTCCGGTTTCCTCCCCCAGTCCAAAGACATGCATGGTAGGCTGATTGGTATATCCATTGTGCATGAATGGGTGTGTGAATGTGTATGTGATTGTGCCTTGTGATGGATTGGCACCCTGTCCAGGGTGTGCCCTGCCTTGTGCCCCACACCTCCTGGTTCCTTGTGACCCTCAAGGATAAGCGGTATAGAAAATGGATGGATGCATGCCCCCAAGTGTTTTCTTCCTTACTTTGCCTACATTCCTAATCCCCAAATGTGTGTGATTTCAGACCCAGGCATCTTTTGTATTTGTGACACTATCTTATACACTTTGCTTATTTTCAAAGTAGATTTTGGAGTATGTCATTCTGTGCTTGAACTTAAGTAAGGAATTTTTTTTTTTTCTTATTTAACTTAATGAGAATTTGTGCAAGAGTCATTGCAGTTGTTGTTTAATTCACCCTACAGTATATGCATTTAATTCACCCTACAGTATATGTAGACCATGTACAGTATATATATATATATATATATATATATATATATATATATATATATATATATATATATATATATATAATTGCACTATATTTTACCACACTGTATCAGCTTATTTCAATTGGATAACAATAATGTTCTTTTAAGTAATGTAGACTGTAGAATCTGGATGGCTTACCTTTAAATGTGAAGTTACTAAATCGAGTCTTGGTGTGCTTGAGGTCACTGGCAGTGGCCACACAAGTGAGATTTCTATAAGGAGCATGTCGAGGAAGGTGTAAGCGGCTAATCACTGTAGAACCCTGCCCTGTAGTGCCAGATGCTTGTGTGCTGGGAGAGGATGAGTTCCATGGTGTTTCCCAGTAGATGGAGGTTATTGGTTGGCCTGTAGCTTCACACACAGCGACAGGATGTCCGTGCTCATATTCCAGCCAGCCAGATAGTTTAGGACGGGCTAGGGTAGACATTTTAATAAGATATGTTTGACTGATGTGCACATCATCTTACCCAATCCAATGATAAAGAATATATCTTTACAGATCAAGCTGAGCAATTTGCCATATATTGGAGATCCTGTGGCCAGTTATGCTCTCTTTAAACTCCCAGATAGTTAGCATTGGTAGAGCAAAATCACGGGTAGCATTGGTAGGATTCAAACACAGAACCTCATAGTGATATGCAATTTAGTTGGAGATATTCTTTGAATAAACCTGACAGGGAATTTCTGGACCCACAGTGTCAAATGAGCGTGGTACTACTGGCACTACTGACCATTATACTGTATAGTAATGCACAGGCTACAAATCAGTGCTGGTTCAGATAGACCTCTTACCGTTTAATGAGGTTTAGATCTTTAGATCTTTGTTAGCATTATTTTAGGTTCTCTGGAGACTGACCCTACACACCTGCATGTAAGCAACAAAGTGACAGGTGGCTGTGTGACATTAATTCAAGCACAGTTAGCTTGTTTTTTTAATCTGTTAATCACACACCTATAAGTGGCTCACAATATATGCTCACAATAGACAAACTACAAGCGACCTGAGTAACTTGTTGCTTGCAAGTGTCAATGGGTAAAAAGTGCAAGATGGCTTCCCACATCAGGAGCATTCTATTGCTGTATGGGTGTTTTTAAATACAAACCTAAAAAATATACTTTCAAAACCTGGCCTATTCAGTCAGTCAGTTTAGTCAATATTTTTTTTTTTAATTTTCTTGTTAAATATACTTTACTATTTTACTATTACTATTTACTACTTTACTATTAAAGGAGATGTTAAAATGTAAATCCTTATGCATATACAGTAGACATTAGTTGAAATCAACTGTAATTAATCTAAAAGAAAATAAAGTGCTTCTTTATGTCATTAATAATTTTTTTTCCTTTTTGGTCAGCAGTTAATATTTTACATAAAATACACTAGTCCCAAAGTAATAACCCTCCCTGTCCTTTTAGATACTTTATTGATCCTATAAGGGCCGAATATAAAGCCATATATAAATCGCAACCATTACTTACAGAGACATTGCACAGTAACAATAAAAAGTGAGACCATCACAGCAGTGAATTTTCTCTATGTTCGCTGTACAGAGACCGTCCACTTACCAAATGCAGAGACCTTGATAATTTCCAACCAACCACCTGATTGGTACGAAATGTCACAGGTGTAAGTTCCTTCATCTTTAACAGAAAAATTGGGGATGATCAGCTGGTAGGTTTCCTCTGATGTGATGGCAAACTTTTTCCCATCTTGGCAGGTGTCGTGGTCTGAGTCATTTTGAGCCACAGCAATTATACACTCTTTGTCTCGCAAATTAATTTTCCAGATGACAAAAATCATGTCATCCCATGCGATCTTTGTCTTGGTACAGTTTAAGGTGACAGTGTTGCCCAATTCAACAGACTCATTCCTGAAAACTGGAAGACACATTTAACACACATGAATTTTGATTTTTAGTAAAGCGACTAAAAGAACAACAATTTACACAACATCAAGCTCTTTAGGCATTTTTCTAGTTGAGCAAAAAAAAAAAAAACCTTTCTCATCTTGTTGACACACTTGGACATTTATCTTTCCTGTTTGTGCCAGACTAGTCTTATCCATTTCTGCAATTTATAATTGGGTACATGTGACTTCCTCTTATTCTAACTATAGCACATAGTATATTTGGTCTGACATAAAACCAGCCACAAACTGGTGCACAATAAGAAATTATGATGGATGTATCTGTACATCATCTATCATAGTGATAACTTTTAACTTTCTAACACTCAAGATCACTTTACACACACACACACAAACACAAACACACACACACACACACACACACACACACACACACACACACACACACTATAGCATGTAAAAACATGTAGCGCTAGTAGAAAACCTCAAAGAAAACAAAACCTGTTAGGAAGAAGAAAAGGGAATTGGTGTTATTTTTAAGGATTTTTTTTTAAAGAATGATAGTTGAGATTTTGTCCAAATGGCCTTGGTTAATAATCATTTGGGGAAGCCCATGGGAGAGAAGCAATCAATTAGAAGGGATGAATTCTAAGTCTTTACCTGAAAGTTTTTCATTGGTTGAAGTAGAGCGGGGCAGTGTTTTGTTAGCATGAAGAGATGCTCTGCCATCTGCTCCTGAGGGTTACGAGTCCATAGAGTGTTAGTAACAGTTAATGTGAGAACAACATAACTTGTGGTGTAAATGAACAAATAATTTTTGTTAACAAAAAGTATTGTTAAATGCTGTTATTCATCATGTTAATGTTAGCCATGGATCTTTTTTTTTTTAAACATTTGGTTTGCTTTGTTAGTTGTTGGAGTCATTTTGTTATTTGAAAAATCAACTGCAGGCTAAATGTGAAGTTAAAACAGAACAAAAAACAAAAACAAAATAGAGCATCACATTCACAAGCAAATTTGACAGTTACAGTAATCAAAATGTCATCTCGTTCCATGTTTTAACTCTTTGATCTATTTTGGCATACGTTTTTCAGTTCTATATTGAAGGGTGGTCTTACAAAAAAAAAAAACCTCAACGAGTGGGTTTCCCACAAGAATCCCCAAAGCTGCGTCATGGCAGATGGTCTTAAAAAGGAAACAAACACACGTGCACTGACTTATCTATATACACAGTGTTAGGGAAATGACTCGTGCTACTGCAGAAATAATGAAAGTCAGGCCATCCTCCTCACAGCGTAGATACAAAACTTTCCTTCCATTGTGGGTTAAACTGTGCCAACAGATGTCCTGATTAGAAGCTACAACCCTGAATCATTTCTGTTCAATTCACCATAAGGCTCAGTTACAATGAATCACTTTTGACAGGATAGAGTAAAGAAAAATAAAATATCTTACAGCAAAACAGTGATAAGTATATACTTGACATATATATCAATTTTACCAATAAAATCACAATTTTTCTTCATAATAAGAAAAGTGAGGTGTAATAGTTTCTAACATAGTGGTTTCCTATCCTTGGGGGTTCTGGAGGATTTAAGAGGTTTTTTACTTCCTAGTGTGGTTCTTTCAAAAGGGGAACCCTGTACAACCCTGAACTGTACAACATTTATAATAAATAAATAAATAAATAAATAAAAAGGTTTCCCCGGAAGGACTAAGCTACGCTAATTAAGCTAACAAACCTTTTCCTTGTGTATTGTTGAGTTAATTAATCTAGTTCTCTCTCTCTCTTTTATTAAAATTGCACTATTTATTTTCAGATTTTATTTCATAACATATTCCAACAAACACCTTGGTCTTCTTTGCATGAACGTATCCCCAAGAGAGCACAAATAAAATGAGAACAAGCAATAAGAAAACATAACGAGCAAACCTGATGCAAGACTTCTTGTAAGACAGAAAGCGAAGAGAAAGACAGCTCTCAGGACCAATTTTCTCTCCATGGCTCTGAAACAGATCTCCCAACGATGAAATATGTCTTCTTTTCTTCTTTTCTTATATCTTGTCCTTTCTTTCCTGTCTGTCACACACTATATTGTCTGTTTCCCTCCTCAGAAAACCTTTGATTCACTTCAAAGTGCTTGATGTGATGTCAGAAGAGCCACCACCACAAAAAAAGTCTTTCACTCTCAGTCTTGCCTCTCTCTATCTTTCCTCTTAAGAAAGCTCAACAATTACAAATGCAACACAAAGGCCGTAGTTTTTCAAAAGACGTGGAATTATCGTTTGTGGTACTTGGCGTTTGTCCTTCTGTTTCTTTGAGCTCTCCTCCTTCTGCTGCCTTCAGCACTGTGATGTGCTTCTTGTACACTCCTTCATTACTTTTTTTTTTTTTTTACATTTCTCATACTTCTGCTCCTACAAATGACAATGTCGACTTCCTGCACCCAAAACCACTACAGTCACATGAAGGCATTTTCCAAAGTGCACAACTTCCAGTATATTTCTGTCACTCTGTCTCTCTTTTTAATCTATCTCTCTTTCTCTTCCGGCACATCTAAATAAGTCTTGTTAGTGTATGAAGGCTTGTATCAGGTACTTTTTAATATTTTGTGTAATTTTCAGGCAAATTGCAACGTCAAAGCCTGGTTTAAGCAGTGAAGATAAAAAAAAAAACAGGCTATTTTATAAAATTCACTTGCTATCTCCTGTAAAAATACACTTACTGTGAAACTAAATGCTGAAAAATCTGAGAAATCATGTGTAGGCTAGTTGAAAACTAGCTCAAAAACAATTTTGAGTGATTATTTATGCTTTAAACCTTATAGTATAGAATAGTCCTAATTGTAATGAAAACAAACTGTTCATTTTATTTAAAAAAAAATGTAAATCCTGTATACTGAATATTTTAGTGTGAATGTCTTCAGGACATATTGGTGTTTTTCTGATTATACTCATTAAACAAATACCTCATATGTGTAAAGATTATATTAATGCTAAGGCTGCCTGATTTACTAAAGATAAATACCATTTGAATATCGCATCGATAACTTTATATCCATTTTCTGCTTGTTAGATTTAAACTAAATTCACACTTATTCATGCACTGTGAAGATCCAAGCAGCACAGGTGGGAAGTAACAATGAACAATTACTTTGCTACTGTAAAAAGGTGAGCTTTTCTTTCACCTAATACTTGACCTCACCTAATACTTCACCTAATATTTGACCCTTGACTCTCTACATTCTACTCACCACATTTCTAACATCACTATATTTCTGAAGAATCATACAGTCAGGTCCATAAGTATGTGGACAGGGGCACAATTTTTGTAATATTGCTTCTGTACACTACCACAATGGATTTGAAATGAAGCACTCAAGATGGGATTGAAGTGTAGACTATCAGCTTTAATTCAAGTAGTTTAACAAAAGTATTGAGTCCCTCAATTTTCAGAGGCTCAAAAGTAATTAGACAACTGAATGATAAGCAGTTTTATGGTCAGTTGTGATCTGTTTCCTCATTATTTCATGAGAAATTAAGGAGATAAAAGGTCTGGAGTTGATACCAAGTGTTAAATTTGAATTTGGTAGCTGTTCATAGGAACTCTCAATATGCAATCGAAAGAGGTGTCGATGCAAGTGAAGAAGGACATCATTAGGCTGAAAAACAAAACATATGTATCAGAGAGGTAGCCAAATCAACACTTTTGTACATTCTTATGAATAAGAAATGCACTAGCAAGCTCAGCAACACCAAAAGGACTGGAAGATCACAGAAGATAACTAAAGTGGATAAACGCAGAATTCTTTCCTTATTGAAGAAAAACCCCTTCACAACATCTAGCCAAGTTACGAACACTCTAGAGGAGATCGGGATATTATTGTCAAAGTCTGCAATCAAGAAACACCTTCATGAATGTAAATACAGACAGTTTACGTCAATATGCAAATCACTGCTAACACTCAAGAACAGAAAGGTCAGATTAGACTTTGCTAAAAATAAATAAATAAGTAAATAAATAAAAACCTCTGAAAAAAGCATGACCAGTTCTGATGCAAGATTAACTTGTACTAAAATGCTGGGATGAGAAGAGTATGTAGAAGGAAAGAAAGGGCTCATGTTCCAAAGCATACCACATCATCTGTCAAACATGTGGAGGAAGTGTTATGACACGGGCATGTATGGCTGCCAATGGTGCTTATTAATGATGTGACTGCTGATAGAAATGGGAGGATGAATCATAAAGTGTATAGAGCTATACTTTCTGCACAGATTCAGTCAAATGCTGAAAAACTGATAGGATGTTGCTTCACAGTACAGAGGGATAATGACCCAAAACATACTGTGAAAGCAACCCAAGAGCTTCTTAAGGCAAGGAAATAAAATGTTCTTAAATGTCCGATGACCTCAACCCAACTGAGCATGCTTGTCACTTACTGAAGACAAAACTGAAGGCAGAAAGACCCACAAACAAGCAGCAACTGAAGGCAGCTGCAGTAAAGGTCTGGCAAAGCATCTCAAGGGAGGATGTCCATAGGTCCAGATTTCAGGCATTTTTATTGATTTGCATCCAGGTATTAAAAATACTCCTTATACACACACACACACACACACACACACACACACACACACACACACACACACAGTGGAGGAAATAAGTATTGAATGCATCAACATTATTTTCAGTAAATATATTTCCAATGAGACATGAACATGAATTCCCATGAAATTTTAACCAGACTTTGGTATTAACTCAAGAAATCGACACATATAAAGAAATCCACACATTAAAGTCCATAAATAAAGTTATGTGTAATAAAGAGGAATGACACAGGAAAAAAGTATTGAATATGCTAACTGAAATTTATTTAAATACTTAGTGGAGAAGCCTCTGCTTGTAATGACAGCTTAAAGACGCTTCCTGTATGAAGAAATTAATGGGCCGCAGTATTCAGGTGTGATTTTGGCCCATTCTTCTAAATATATTGTTTTCAAATTTTGCTCAATTGGATTCAAGTCAGGTGATTGACTGGGCCATTCTAACACCTTGATTTTTTCCCCTGAAACCAACTGCGAGTTTACTTTGCTGTATGCTTTGGATCGTTGTCCTGCTGGAAGGTCCACCCACGTCTCATCTTCATCATCCTGGTGGATGGCAGCAGATTCTTCTCAAGAATCTCCTGGTAAAGGGCTCCATTCATCGTTCCTTCAATGATATGAAATCTGCCAGTACCATGTGATGAAAAACAGCCCCACACCATGATGCTTATACCTCCAAACTTCACTGTTGGTATAGTGTTTTAAGGGTGATGTGCAGTGCCATTTCTTCTCCAAACATGGTGTGTAGTATAACAGCCAAAAAGTTCAATTTTGCTCTCGTCTCACCAGACTACACTCTCCCAGTATTTCATAGGCTTGTCCAAATGAGTTGTAGTAAACTTTAAACAAGCTTCGAAATGTCTTTTCTGTAGGTGAGGGGAGCATGGGGTGAGCGTGCATAGAGGTCATGGCGGTGGAGTGCATTGCCTGTTGTTTTCTCTGTGACGATGGCACCTGCTGCCTCCAAGTGTTTTTGGAGCTCTTTCCAAGTGGTCCTTGGCTCTTGGGCTACTCTTCTGACTATTCTTCTGACTCCTTTGTCAAAAATCTTGTGAGGATCTCCTGTGCATGGCCGGTTGATGATGGAGTAATGTTGCTTCCACTTGTGGATAATGACCCCAATGGTGCTTACTGGAGGATTCAGAAGTTTTGAAATACGTCTGTATCTGATTCCATCAATATGTTTTGTAACAATAAGGTTGTGAAGGTCTTGGGAGAGCTCTTTGCTTTTACTCATCATGAGATGTTTCTTGTGTGACACCTTGGTAACAAAAAGCCTTTTTGTAGACCATCAATTTACTAACCCAGCTGATATTAACTTGCACAGATAGAAGGTATAATTACTTTCTAACTACTTAGAAAGTAGTGTTCAATACATTTTTCCTGTGTCATTCCACTTTACACATATTTATAATATAATATAATATAATATAATATAATATAATATAATATATTTATGGACTTTAATGCTTTTATTCTTTTATATTTCCAGATTTCTTGAGTTAATATTGATGTCTGGGACTAACCTCGTTGGAAATGTATTTACTGAAGAAAAAAAAATGTTGATGCGTTCAATACTTATTTCCCCCACTGTATATGCCTATGATGTGTCAGTCATATTTAGGTCTTATCTGAGTGAAAACTCAAAACACAGAAACACAGAAATTATTCTGAAGATCAGCTATTGAGCAGCTAGAAATTTAAAGATAATCGAGAAATGGATACCGTGTATGTGTGTGTGTGTCTGTGTGTGTGTGTGTGTGAGTGAGTGAGTGAGTGAGTGAAAATTCTAAAGCAGATGCCTATGAGAGTGATATTACCGGTATTAAGGTTATACCAATGTTATACTGATTCAATTGATGTACAGTGATATTACATACTAATAATATTGAGTGTATTTGCATCAATGTTTCCATTTGGGGTATCAAAATGAGCTATTAATCATACAGTAAAAACATCAAATTGCAATATGGTTTAGATTATAATGAAAAGCATTACAGTTACAGCCACACTTGCTTTGACGGTAAACATTTTTTTCAGCTCAAAAAATAGTATTTTTTTATTTGTATTTTTACAAATGATATTCAAAGCACATGTTAAACATGCTATTGATAACACATAGTGACCAACATAGTGATCGGGTGCATCAGACGTAACAGTCTTAAATTCACAGGAAGGAAGGAAGACTTAGATCATTATGAAACGATAAAAAACAGACGAGTCTACATAATTACACTGGGTGAGGGGTGAGTCATGGTGTGAGTGGAGTTAATATATTTGAATGTTTTTGCTAGAGCTTAACTTTAAATTAAAACAATTCCTAGTTTGTAATTTAGAACATAAATGGGCCTCACTTTAGATGCTAATTTCAAAGAATTTCAGAGAAAGTCTGAATTAATCCTCAACACACCAACCAGTAACATGAAACTTCATCCATCCATCCATTTTCTTTCATTTACTGCTTATACTACAAATGGCCACTGGGAGCCTGGATCCTGTCACAGGGAACTCAGGGCACAAGAACTGTCTTTGGACTGGGGGAGGAAACCAGAGCACCAAGAGGAAACCCCTGAAGCACAGGGAGAACATGTTCCATGTACTCCACACGCACAATGCAGAGGTGGGAATCGAACATCGAACCCCGGAGATACGAGGCAAACATTAAACATTAAACACGTTATAGTGGATTTACACTGATTCCTGTAACAGGATGAATCATTTATTGTTGACCTAATATAAGTAGATATTGGCTTTTACTATCAAAAATAATATTCATAACTGTATTTTTACTATTACTATCTACAAGTCAATCAATAGTTCAATAGTGAGTTTTTACTATAGGCTACTCATAAATTAATCTAGAAGTAAACTTTTTTTTCCGTATTTTTAGATATGATAATATATCAAAAGTTAGTGTGCTTCTCTTCAATTATACATAGAAACTCAAATAAATTATATTAATTAAACAAATAACAAAAAATTTTCTTGGCACTTAGTATACTTCTGTGTACTTATATACTGGCAAGCTTCTAGTATATGTGAGAGTAGTCAGAATTATGACAGAAAGAAATTACTTGATGTGATACAGTATGTGTGCTTATGCAGCTGAGTGCATAATGATCATATAAATGGTGCACAAATTTCAGCCAGTGTGCACTTTGAGACTTATCACACAGGATGTGGCTAGAAATGCCCCCTTTGATAGGTTTTATTAGTGTTGAGAAGAGAAAGCGTGTGGTGAAATGTCACCAGGCTTGCACGCTGCTTGCAGAGTGGAGCTGACGGTTGGCCTTTTTATCGCTGACGTATGGAAACACAGGATAGACCCTTAAACCACAAGGCCAGCACAGTATGACTCATCTGTGCTTGTTTTGATTACAAACAAGTCACATTTATAATCATAAACAAAACAGGAATAAAAAAATTATGCTGAAAATGACATTAAATATAAAACAGGTAGAGATGACTTCAGATGTCTGAGACAATTTGAAGATATTAAAGGATAACTTAAAAGATATCAAATAGACCCTCATTCCTACCATATCTCCTAAACAACACAATGTGCAGTTGTGTGTTTGAGTTTATTAAACTTAAACTGTTTTAGATATTAATAGTTCTGCTGTGTGTGTGTGTGTGTGTGTGTGTGTGTGTGTGTGTTACTTTTTTCATAGATCCCTAAAACCAGAAACTAGCTATATTAAGCTTCATGAGACATGAGCTGGCAGTCACCAAAGAGGAAGATGAAATGATATTTTGACATGTGACTTGCCACAAACTGAACTGCATACTGAATGGCACACAGCAGTGGCTCAAGGCCTTTGGGGCAGAACAACATTAATAATGAGAACCATTATGAAGTCAAGAGGCTTGACTTATGCTATCCAGTGAGTTTTTACAGTAACCTCGTAGTTTGCTGTTCAAAGTCAATAAAGTAAAGTCATCCAGCATACAGTGCGGCTTGTTTTGAGGGGATTTAGATGCACCCTTGTTCAATTGTATTTGATACAGCAAGTGTTTTCCCATCATAGTGTATGAGGCACGCACAGAACTAATATTATTAATCAGGTTGCTAGGTTTCAGAAAATTTACCAGCCCAACTATAGCTCAAAAACACACAAAAGAAACTAGCCCAAAAAAGCGAGAAATGTTTAGAGTGAATGTGCTTACACTTTGTTTGCATAAATTTATTACATTTAATTCTGATTATTTGCTATTGCTCTTGTTTCCCATGGAGTTTTTATAAAAGTAGCCTAATCTGGCAACCCTGTCATTAACTGTCTGTCTGCTTCTCCTCCCATGAGCATGATTCCTGTCCCTTTGGGCCTCTATTAGCGTTTGTTGCAGTTCTCATTTTTTACCACAAAGTGGAGCAGCGAGCACACTGACCAATGCACTGACCAATGATTACACAAGGTCTAAAAGCAAATCGATGGAATATCTCTCAAATAGTTTATCACTCCAAAGAGGTAAGTAATATTTCAATGTAATTTAACATGTATGGAGTTGTAAATGAGTATACAGTATATTTCTGACAAGTAGACATTTTCCTGAACTGAAATTTTTCATCGATAAGGTTGAAAATATTAGACGTGAAATACAGGCCATTAAATTAAAACCGGACAGTACTGTAACAAACCCATTACATGACAATGTAGCAATATCAGATCAATGTTTAGAGTATTTTGCTTCGCTTAGAGAGACCGAACTAGCTACATTAATCTCTTCAGCCAATTCATCAACTTGCATACTAGATCCCGTACCTACATGTTTGTTTAAACAGATTTGTCCAGGAGTAATTGAACCACTTCTAAATATAATCAATTCTTCCCTAAGCACTGGCTATGTACCTAAATCACTTAAATTAGCAGTTATTAAACCCTTGATTAAAAAACCTGATCTTGACCCGTCTCAATTGTCCAGCTATAGACCAATATCAAATCTCCCCTTCATCTCTAAGATTTTAGAAAAGGTTGTAGCAAAGCAGTTATGCTCGTACTTAGATAGGAATAACATTCATGAAATGTATCAGTCAGGGTTTAGACCTCATCATAGCACAGAGACAGCATTAGTTAAAGTAGTAAATGACCTTCTACTGACCTACGATCAGGGTTGTGTCTCTCTGCTTGTGTTACTCGACCTTAGTGCAGCTTTTGATACTATAGATCACACTATTCTCCTTGATAGATTAGAAAATGTTGTTGGTATTAAGGGAACAGTCCTCTCCTGGCTCAGGTCTTATCTGACCGATCGTTATCAGTTCGTAGATGTAAATGGTGAATTCTCCATGCATACTGAGGTTACTTTTGGAGTTCCACAGGGTTCTGTTTTAGGCCCACTGCTCTTTACTATATATATGCTACCCCTAGGTCAAATTATTCGTAAACATGGAATTAGCTTCCACTGTTATGCTGATGATACACAGTTGTATGTTTCAGCGAAGCCAGAGGACAGACAGAAGCTTAGTAAAGCTGAGGATTGTGTAAAGGACATTAGACATTGGATGTTAACTAACTTCCTTCTACTTAATTCTGATAAAACAGAAATACTTTTATTAGGCCCACGTGTAGCTAGAAGTAATCTTTCTGATCACATGGTTACTCTGGATGGTCTTTCTGTTTCATCATGTGCAGCAGTTAAAGACCTTGGAGTGATTATTGACTCCAGCCTATCATTTGATGCTCATGTAGATAATATTACTAGGATAGCCTTCTTTCATCTCAGAAATATTTCTAAAATAAGAAACATATTGTCACTACATGATGCGGAAATACTAGTTCATGCATTCGTCACCTCTAGATTAGATTACTGTAATGCCTTACTGTCTGGATGTTCCAGTAGGAATATAAATAAGCTCCAGTTAGTCCAGAATGCAGCTGCTAGAGTCCTAACTAGAACTAGAAGGTACGACCATATCACACCAATATTATCAATACTGCATTGGCTCCCAGTAAAATCTCGCATTAAGTATAAAATACTTTTATTAACCTATAAAGCACTAAATGGTCTCGCGCCACAATATCTAAGCGACCTTTTGGTTTTATATAATCCGCCACGCCTACTTAGATCAAAAGATGCAGGCTATTTAACGGTACCTCGAATAGTGAAGGCTACAGCAGGGGGAAGAGCTTTCTCTTATAGAGCCCCACAGTTATGGAACAGTCTTCCTATTAGTGTTCGGGACTCAGACACAGTCTCAGTGTTTAAGTCTAGGCTTAAAACGTATTTGTTTACTCAAGCCTACCCTGACTAGATTCTGTTCTACTACTTCACAGTCATAATAATCTTTTTTCTCCCTCTCTCCTTTCGCCGAGCCCCACATGAATTTATGGAGATACTAGAGATCCAGATCCTTTCTGCCTCTGGATGGAGCTCAAATCTTCTTTAATTCCAGACTGCTGGGACTACGGCTGCTCCTAAGGCCATACAGACTTCATATAAATCCATAATGAACTTTTTCACACTATCTGTTGTTACCCAGATGAGGATGGGTTCCCTTCTGAGTCGGGTTCCTCTCAAGGTTTCTTCCTCTTAAAACATCTTAGGGAGTTTTTCCTTGCCACCGTCGCCACTCAGTGGCTTGCTCAGTTGGGATAAATTCGCACCTTTAATATCTGTATACCATGTTGATATTTCTGTAAAGCTGCTTTGAGACAATGTCTATTGTAAAAAGCGCTATACAAATAAAATTGAATTGAATTGAATTGAATTGAAATACAGTATGTTTCCCTTTGTGAATTTATTCAGTCAAAACTAAGGTACTAGCATTTTAAAGTCTGTTTCCCTCAGAAAGTGAAAAAGGGGAAAATCACATTTGAAGATTCCACTGAAAGACATCCAGCCTACCTCTACATTTACAACCCGATCTACATATGATCAGTAAAAAATATTTTATTAAAGATATATGTTTACAGTGGGAAATGAGCTCTCGGTCTACAGATATGATGCATTAAATTGTCTTTTGATGATGATGTGACAGCACAGTCAGTATCTGATTAGGTTGATGTCCATTTCATTACAGCATGGCCATCCATCCATTTTCTGTACTACTTATCCTACACAGGGTCACGGGGGAGCCTGGAGCCTATCCCAGAGGACTCGGGGCATAAGGCGGGGGCCATCCTGGAAAGAGTATGAACCCATCAGGGGGCACAATCACACACACACACACTCCCACACTACGGACAATTTCGAGATGCTAATCAGCCTACAATGGATGTCTTTGGACTGGGGGAGGAAACCGGAGTACCTGCAGGAAAACCCTAAGCAGAAAGAACATGCAAACTCCATGCACACAGGGCAGAAGAAGGAATCAAACCCCCAACCCTGGAGGTGTGAAGCAAATGTGCTAAGCACTAAGCCACCGAGCCTTCCTCATTACAGTATGTAACTATCTTAAAATTTCTGAAAATTGTGAGGAAAATCACACTTAACTATCAATGTTTAGTTAGACTAATTGCATTTACCTCTGTGTTTGTAAAACTGGCTTGTTACTCACAACTAGGGGCATGGTAGCCAGTATCAGGTCCAGCAATGATATTCAGTATTAGTATTACTTTTTTTACTTTTAAACACCTGACTTATATTTAATATGGACATTTCAAGCTTTTGCTATAAAACATTAATAAAAGAAAATAAAAAGCTTAACCTATATTCCTTTTTTCCCCCTGGATATGCTTGATATTGCATTTACACTTGTATACTTTGATTAGTAGACATTATATGTTAATATACACCATAGTCCAAATCAGCACCTGTGCTGGCATGTATTTGGGAGACGGGAGTAAACCAGAGAACCTTAAGCAAAGTAATCCAGTCTCAGGATTGAAGTGTGGATCCTGGAGCTGTGAGGCAGCAACAATACTTGCTGCTTGCTGCAAAGGCCAAAGCTAGAAGCATCACACACATACTGTAAACCACAGGCATCCTGTGCACTAGCCACAATGGTCTGCTTTGGTGGGCTCACTTGAGAAATTGAGAGAATTTAGCACAGATAGGAGCTATACATTCAGACTAAAACCCTGGAGGAAGTGGCCATGTGGGCTTGGGGACAGAAAAGGAAAAAAAAACAATATAGGCCAAACCCACTGTGTGCCAATAATTGCACCCCAAGAATCAGAGTAAGAGTGTTCAGAATCAGAAATCAGGTCAGAATGCATGAAAGAATAAACATTGTGTAGCTGTGGAGAACAGCACCATGGCTACACTAAAACAGTTTTGAACTGTTTCTGTGGTTACTTGCATTGCACTGCTTTCACAGATCTGAATCATCTCATGCACTAATTATGAAGCTTCTCAGTAGTTGTAGTGTTAGACCTTATAATCCCATGTGACAAGACAATTATATTGCTGTCTATATTCTTGTAAATTAATTATAGATCTGTCTACATATGTAATCTCTATATCATTCCAAGGAAAGTAGCACTGTAACAAAAAATGTTGTGGCATATGTGTTCTCCTAAAAAAAACCCTGTAAAAACCTGACATCTACTCGTGGGTGTGAATGAAAGTGCAGAGGTGAATAGAGTTCTGGTATACTGTAAGTAAGACATGACCTAGGGTTGTAACCAAATACAAATATGTTATTTGTATAGATGAAGTGTTCAAGATATGAATAAGGTACAGTGGGGGAAATAAGTATTGAACACGTCAACATTTTTTTCCAGTAAATGTATTTCCTATGAGGTTATTCAAATGAAATTTTCACCAGACATCAGTATTAACTCAAGAAATCCGTAAATATAAAGAATTCACAACATTAAAGTCCATAAATAAAGTTCTGTGTAATGTGTAAAGTGGAATGACAGGAAAGAAGTATTGAACGTGCTAAGAAAAAGCAGTTCTCAAAGGCAAGGTAAGGCAAGGAACCAGCTGAAATCCATAAGTAGTTATAAAGCAATTATACTTACTATCTGTGCAAATTAATATCAGCTGGGTTAGTAAATTGATGGTCTACAAAAAGGCTTTTCGTTACCAAGGTGTCACATAAGAAACATCTCATGATGGGTAAAAGCGAAGAGCTCTCCCAAGACCTTTGCAACCTTATTGTTACAAAGCATCTTGATGGAATCGGATACTGACGTATTTCAAAACTTCTGAATCCTCCAGTAAGCACCATTGGGGTCATTATCCACAAGTGGAAGCAACATCACTCCATCATCAACCGGCCATGCATAGGAGCTCCTCGCAAGATTTTTGCAAGGGAGTCAGAAGAATAGTCAGAAGAGTAGCCCAAGAGCCAAGGACCACTCAGAAAGAGCTCTAGAAACACTTGGAGGCAGCAGGTGCCATCGTCACAGAGAAAACAACAGGCAATGCACTCCACTGCTATGGCCTCTATGCACGCTCACCCCATGCTCACCTCACCTAAAGAAAAGGCATGTCGAAGCTCATTTAAAGTTTACTACAACTCATGTGGACAAGCCTATGAAATACTGGGAGAGTGAAGTCTGGTCAGATGAGAGCAAAATTGAACTTTTTGGCTGTTATACTACACACCATGTTTGGAGAAGAAATGGCACTGCACATCACCCTTAAAACACTATACCAACAGTGAAGTTTGGAGGTGGAAGCATCATGGTGTGGGGCTGTTTTTCATCACATGGAACTGGCAGACTTCGTATAATTGAAGGAACGATGAATGGAGGGGTTTTTAGTTTCATTAGTAACTGCCTGGTGAGAGTTTCAGTGATTTATATTATGCAACTATTTGGTAGGTAGAACGAACTGAATTCGTTAGAAAATGTTGTGAGCAGGTAGGTCCCACGTGCACCTGTATTTCAAGAAAATGAAATCCACATTTATTTCCGAATACAAATACAAATATTTGGAGCAATAAACATATACTTATACAGATAGTGGTACTGTGGTACAACCATAGCAATCTTTTGGCCCAAGTGACAATTATAGCCCTATTGATTATATAACTATCAGTTTAGCTACACAGCTTTATAAACTCAGATTTGTGATCATTACTGTTGCTGCAATAAGTATGCCAAAGTGTAAGCAAATGATATTTGATGATTACATGTAACTGCATTTGCTACATTCATTTTATTAGGTATAAAACATCAAGTGACCCTTCACAACAATCCTGCTTGAGGATTGTTAGTTGAAATCTGATGATTAGACACAGAGCTGTTACATTGCAGTTGTATAGAAAACTTTCTTGCTAATGATTGTGACAGTGACTAGCCTAAGAAGGGGTGTCAGGGTCATCTGGTATAAATGTGTTAGTTAAGGTAAAAATACATCGGTATAAGGATTCATCTTGGCCTCCACATCAGCTTGTTTGCTGTTAAATGTCCTGATGTGGATTATTTTGGTTATTTGTACAATCTAGTGCAACAGCACCACAGAATGGTGTGAAGAAGCGAATCTGAGGCTGATTTCTTTTTAGCTCAGAGTGTAGATTCATGAAGACTGTCTAATGAATGTAAATTTACTTTTTCTTTTCCCCCCAGAATGCCTTTAGAGAAGAAACTAAAAGCAGACAGACTAAGCACACATTGTAAAATTAAAGTTCAAAACACAAAAAGGTCAGATAGAACTTAAAGTTGATTGTTTTTTTTTGTTGTTGTTGTTGTTGTTTTGAATAAAAGTGTTACAACAAACTTTAGTTTACAGTGTTTGGTCTTCAGAGGAAACATGTATGATTCCAGTAGAGCATTACAGACTTAAAACACTTGAAGAAATAAAAGTCATGAGCAGATTTCATGATATAATTCATTGATCAACACTAACAGGCATTGCAGTGCTATTAATAAAGATTAGTTTCTAGCTCTTCCATCTATCTAATATAACAACCATCTGTGACTGATTCATGTTAATCTGAAACCAAAGCATAGCCCTTGAAACTGTTATAACTAAAAACATAACTAATGTAAACAAGACAATGTCTTATACAGTACAGTGAACTTACATTTTATCTTTAAGAGTACTTAATTTAGCAAAGTACTAAGAACCTACCTACTAACGTATTTTTAGATTCAATACTGACTACAGATTGTAACACACACACACACACACACACACACACACACACACACACACATACCCATTTTCGTTATGTTTCAGCGTTCCAAGTGTTATATTGTAAACAACACTCATGCTGTATATGTGTGTGTAAACACAGGCTTCACTAAACAAATAGCGTTACGGGTGGTGGGTGGTGATGGGGAACCTTTGCTCACATTCTGCTGTTGTTTCACGCAGAGTCAGTAACCTACAACACAGAAAAGCATAATAGTCATAGCTCCTTCCCAGAAATGACAGCACATGGTGTAGAGAAGCAAGCTCATTAGTGGAGGAGGAGGAGGAGGAAGCGGAGGTGGAGATGGAGAGTGTTCACTAGCGGAGGATGAAAGCGCATAGCTATGTGTATGTGTGTGTGTGTGTGTGTGTGTGTGTGTGTGTTCATATGGAGCTCCAGAGATGTGGCAGATGAGTACAGAGACATCAGCAATTAATCCAGGGACCCCTTCAACTTAAAAAAAAAATAAAAATTCATGGACCTTTCACCACAGATTTATTTTCTACTGAAATATTAGATTCATTATAATGTATACAATGATATTCTCAGCATTTACTGGAGCTTTTTATTCCAGACATTTTGCCCAATACAACACATTAGGTCCAAATTGACTAGTGTCAATAGTCAAATAGGCTAATAATGACAAGATATTAAAAATAAATGCAAAAAAATTTTTAATCACGACTATGCTCTAGAGCCTCAATGGAGATTTTTACCACTGATTTTAACACCTATCATGCTGAAATAATCTGCAATTGCACACATCCATTCACACACTACAGATAATTATTTAGAGATGCCAGTCTGCCTACAACACATGTCTTTGGACTGGGAAACTGGATTACCCAGAGGAAATCCCTGAGGCACAGGGAGAACATACAAACTCCACACACACACAGGGCAGAGGTAGAAATCGAATCCCTGACCCCAGAGGTGCAAGGCATTACGTGCACACTGTGCCCCCTATATTATCCATCCATCCATCCATCCATCCTCTATACCACTTATCCTTTTCAGGGTCACGGGGAACCTGGAGCCTATCCCATGGACCATCGGGCACAAGGCGGGGTACACCCTGGACAGGGTGCCAATCCATTGCATGGCACCCCTATATTATATTATATGTTGTGTTGTGTTATATATTATATTATATTATATTATATTATATTATATTATATTATATTATTCTCATTGTAGCAAAGCTCATTTATCAAGGGCAGTTGAATTTAGTACTATCTACAGTTTTCTGTACACGCAAGCACACTCGCACACACACACACACACACACACACACACACACGTTCAGCATGTGAGCAAGTCTGAAAGCACAACCACAGAAAGATACTCATCTATCAACAAGTGTCATTTCATTTATAGAGAAATGCTGCACAAGGTTGACCTGCAGTGTGTGAAAGAGCTGCACATATCACACGTTTGTTTGGTGCTCATGTGGGGGAGTCTGAGCTCAGAAAATCATGTGGAAAATGCACCTCCACACTGGTGTCTTTTTCAACCTCAGGACTGGAGACACCTCTCCGGTGTCACCTGTACACAACAGTGTCTTACTGTCCTCATAAAAGGTGATATAGATGATTCATGAGGACATATGTTTGATTTCAATTCCATTTTTTATTCATTTAGTGTTCCTGCATGTGTAGGAGTGCACACTTGCTGCTGCTTTTGCAGACGTGCAACTCAATAGATAGAGCAAGGTGTTAGGTATGATAAGATCATACAGCGCCTGAAAAGAGTGTACACTGTGATCCGATTGCAAGCAGACTCTGCATAACTAGGTATGAGAACTTAACTAAAAGTGAGAGTCAGAAGGCAACACAGGCATGAAGGCATGCTGCAGCTCCACTGTCAACTACAGTATCGAAACAATCAGCGTCAATCCCATCGACCTGTGATACGAAGGAATCTTATAGAGAAAGTATAACTGAAAATTGAAAGGGTAAACGTTAACATGACATGGTTCAAAAAGAACAACATGATCTATGATCATCTGTCAACCAGTTAGCATGCTGATTTGGCCTGGGATTACATATTCGGTTATTTTTAATAATTTGATAATAAGCACATACAGTATTGCTAGCATGATGAGTTCATGCTAACAATACTGCTAACATCTGTAACTAAAACAGATCAGAGCATTAAGTGGAAAACATGTCTGAGACTGTCCCGGTCTATAAACAGTGTATAGTGGTGCTGTTGGGGTCGTAGAGGGAATATAGGTGGCTAGTGGTCCTGGTATAATGGGTTTGAGGCGTGATACATGGAATGATGGCGCTAGTAGGCAGTGTTGTGGTAAATTGATCATATATGTAACATCTTTGATTTGTCTTAGGATCTTGTATGGGCCTATATATCTAGGGCAGGAGTCTCCAACCTTTTTTCATTTGAGAGCTATTTTAAAAAAAATGAAAGTAGCTGCTCATGTCATACAATACTTACAATCTTTCACATAATGTATTAGAACTCTCAAATTAACAAACTGATATACACCTCAAGGAGTCAGAGAAGAAAACAGAACCAGAGAATACAGTTCTTTATGGAAAACAGCACACTTTGGTGTAGTTGTCTACACATAACTATACGGTTGTTTACGTATATACATTAATGAAAGTCCAAACTAAATTAAACTGGAATACAAACAGCAGTAGCATTTCAAATGTCGGCCTGTATTCTGAACTAAAATGTATACTACATGAATGCGAGTGCATGGTAAATGAGAAAAGCGCATGATGGGCAACAAGTATGACATGAAGTGCATTCACACTTATTTACAGTTAATGAGCTGACTGACACTGCATTGATTCCACAAGAGAGGTATATGCTGGTGTGTATGCACTTAGGTTCACTGTTATGCAATCATTTAAATGTTCATCTGTCCGTCTTGTTCTGAATTTAGATTTGATCACATTCATATCAGAAAACGCTGCTTCACAAAGGTATTTAGATCCAAATAAAGCAGATGCTTTGAGGGCAGCTTGGTGAATGTTCTTGTAGTTTTCTGGGTCTACCACACTCCAGAAATGTTGTGAATGTTGCTGAGATTTCAGCTGGATATGATTTTGGAGATTAATAACCTCCATCTCCATCTCTACAGCACTGACATTGAACAGTTCAGCCATCTGCTTTGAAATGTGATCAATGTCTATTTCCATGAAAGGGTTGGCAATGAATGCCACACATGGCTCAAGATTGTCAAAATCACTGAACCTTTCCTCAAATTCCTGCCCAAGCCTGGACAGGAGGTCACAATACTTGAGTACATCCAAAACTTTGGTTGCATTTGCATGCCTTTCTAACATCTTTACCAATGAGGGAAGTGTTGCAATCTTTTGTTTTTCAATTGATGAAGGTAAAATGACAGTTTTTCTTTAAATGCCTTCACAGCACTGATCATATCACATGTGGTTTTGTCTTTACCTTGTAACTGAAGATTGAGCTGATTCAGTTTCTCTGTCACATTAGCCAAGAATGCAAGATCAAGCAGCCATCCGGCATCAGAAAACAGGTTAGTGTCCTCCCCACTTGATTCCATAAAAGCCTTAATTTCATACAGCAAGGAAATAAAGCGGTGAAGTACCTTACTCAGAACTCAACCATCTGACTTCTGTGTGAAGGAGGAGATCGCCATATTCTGTAGAAATTTCATCAATGTTTTCATTTCAATGTGATGAATCAGTGGACTTGTCCACTGATTCATCACATTGAAATGAAAACCATTTACACCTTTGCATGTCCTGTTCTAACTGTCCCATCCATGGGTGTAACCACACATTCTTTGGGTGGGTCGTGTCCCCCCCAATGTTGAGGAAATACCAATCTGTCCCCCCCAATATACAGTACAAAATATGTTCTATATGTCCCCATTTAATGAACCCTGCCAACGGATCTGTCTTTTCTTCATCTATTCTATTTATTTATGTCTATTCCTTTTTAATATATTTCAGTTTGTTAAGGAAAATAGGTGTGTGCCCCCCTTCCAATTGTACACTTGGTTGCGCCCATACTCAACGCAAGTTCATTGATATATTTTAGCAGCTCAGTCTGTAAGAAATGGAGACAGCAGCCAAGCATAGAAAAGTGCAGCAGGACATACGAGCTATTTTTTCAGACAGTAAATAACTAGATACCTAAATAGTAGGTAACCTTAGCTTAGTACAGAAGGCATCATACCACGGCTTGGTTTGTTCTTAAGAACGTCAATTAACTTTTGATATTTGCACACCCACGAAGTAGGCTAGGCTAACGTCTGTTCCAGTTTTTGACCATTAACGTTACATTCACTTGCATATCCTCCCGCCGAGTTCGTTGGACCCCCCCCCCCCCCCCAATGTCCATACCATGGTTACGCCCTTGGTCCCATCGCATCTGAAGAAAGCAAGGAAACTCTCCTTGCCACTGTGTTGGCACTAAGCTGGACATCAGTGATAGCGGACATAATTTCTGTCTTGCTTTTGTGGTCCCTGAACAAAGTTTCAGCCACCGCAGTCATCTCTTCCTTCACCATGGCGCCATCGGTGAATGGCTTCTTGTGTTTTGTCAAGATGCGCGTCACTTTAAATGATGCCTCTGTTACTGCATTTCCTTTCTTTATCGGTTTGGTGAATAAAGATTGTTGTTTTTGTAATATTGCTTTCAGCTGCTTCACTTTTTCAGTACGTAGCTCGCTACCCACAGGAAAGTCCCGTGTAAAGTTACCATGCAATTGAGTGAAATGGCGCCAGCAACGCTTTTACCGACAGCAACACTAGCGCCGCAAATCAGGCACACACATCTTCAGCTTACATTGGTGAAGAAAAATTCACTCTCCCATTCCTCATGGAAATAGTAGGTTTTCTTCCTTTTGTTTGGTGGAACACTGTCTTTACTCATCCTGAAGCAAACCAAATTTTATAGCTAATACTATAATATAATATGAGCATGATGACGTGCTTCACTGAAACTTTGGCATGACGATCGTTGTGGCAAATAATACTACGCTTTCAGTAAAGGGGGTGGGATAGGAAGTGGTATAACTCACTCTGATTGGATGAAATGGGAAAGACTTGCCAGAATGTCTTCACGAGCTACTTACAATCAAGCCACGAGCTACTGGTAGCTCGCAAGCGACATGCACGGATCACAAACAAACGGGCCTATTTGGAGAGAACTTGGAGCATGTAGGGGGCTGGTGATGTCACCATAATTCATTGTCTAATATTTTAAAAATGAAAGCAGCACAAACGAATCTTTTAGTGGCTCAAATGATTGAGACTGTTTGGGGTAAATTTGGAGCAAGTGTGGTGGCTTTTAATATCTCCAAAACCGAAGCAGCACAAATGAAAATTTTATGGTACAAACCAGCACAAATGATTGAGACTAATTTGCTGACGTTTTGCATTGGGTGAGGGGCCAACTTCACGCAGGTGTTGGAGACCCCTGATCTAGAGTGTAGCGGAACTTTGACTCTGAGTGTTCAGATGCCTGATCAAGTTCTGTAGGGTCAGATGGTGATCCAATCAAAGTTGATAACCCTGGGAGATTATTTATAAAATTTATAAAATGTTATAAAACAGCAGTAGCTGTTGTGAATGTATGTTTGGCGTGGTAGTGTTTTGATCTTCTTTTTTTTTTTAATTCATAAAAATACTCTGCAGTGTTGTCAGAACATATTTCTAGTAATATGCTACCTTCTAACATTAATTTTTTTGGGGAAAGTAATGTTTGGAAAGTGTTTCTTTTTAATGAACCATTAATGTAAAAAGTCATTAACAAATATCAATAAAAAATTGTATAAAGAATGTGGGGTGCTTAAGACTTTTGTACAATAACAAAATAAGAGCTGAAAGAACCCTGGTTGGAAAAAAAAAAAAAAACAACAACAGAAACCCTCATAGTAATGGTTATAATGATTATAATGGGAATTGTATTGGTTTTAATGGAAACTATAATGGTCCATGTGGGTCTCCACTGGTAATTTGTTGCCTTCTATTGGTGGCATGCTATGTCTAGTGGATGCCATTAAGGACCAATAATGGTAATGGTTTTAATGATTGGCTGATGTTTTTTGTAATGGTATTTGTAGTGAAATCATTAGAATTTCTGTGATGGGTTTTATTTATTTTTTTTCACCAGGAAGATTTTTCCATTACAGTAAAACAGTTGATGATGATGATGATGATGATGATGATGATGATTATTAATTATTATTATTATTATTATTATTATTATTATTATTATTATTATTATTATTACAGGCAATACTAATGATCACTTTAAGCTGTAAGGTTATGCAATTCCCTGCGACCTTGTAGGATAAGCGGTATAGAAAATGGATAAATGGATTGGTAATATAACTCCACAGCGCCCTCTCTTGGTAAAATTAAAGGAACGCTTTAGCTGTTCGTTTACAGTCTCCATGGTAACCCGCCATGGCAACATAAGCCCCTGTCACCGTTTTCTACTAGTTAGCTAGCCGAGCAATAACATTGCACTTTAAAAGTAGCAAAGGTGAGATAAAAAATATATATATAATAAGTCTAAAATGAGTATTTCCATCACACGCACGATTAACAAGAACAATGAAGGCAAGGGATTCAGAGCGCAGAGGGCGTTTGATTATCTTTACGGTAAGTTCACAAGAGTTAGGCTTCGTTTTCTAGGTTTACACTCAAAAAACACACAGCAAATACAAATGTCTTGAACACACCACATTTATTTCATATTTCCTATTATAAGATTACAATAAACCAAATATATGCTCCTAAACTTACTGTTTTTAGACAGTTTTACTGATTTCAAGCTTGAAATAGTCTTGTTCCATTCCAATAATTTTGATCTTTTTAAAGATTTATTTCTAGAAACAAGCAAAATTATCTGCATATAAATGTCTCTATGTAAAAATTCCCTTGTTAAGAGAGGTTTTCCACAGTGATACCTGTTTTATAGCAAGTAGTATAGGTGGTACTAATATACTATTATACTATTATTATTATTATTATTATTAGTAGTAGTAGTAGTAGTAGTAGTAGTAGTATTAATAGAGGTACTCTTAGGGGTAGTATAATCTTTTATTATTATTAGTTATTAGTAGTATTAGTAGTACTATTTGTAATATTAGTGTTAGTAGTCTTTTATTATTATTATTATTATTATTATTATTATTATTATTATTATTATTATTATTATTATTATTATTATTATACCCCATTTCAAAGACCATATAAACCATTTAAAAGACGACAAGTGTTGGCCAAAGTGCTGGCAAAATAACAGTTTGTAAATTCAGACAGCAATTAAATAAAATACAAATTAAATGAAATAAAAATGAAACAATAAAAGAATAAAACAATTAATTATTATTAGTAGTAGTGGTAGTAGAAGTAGAAGTAGAAGTATCATCATCATCACCACAATGCTATAATTCTTAAATAAAGGTAAAGGAAGGTTGATATGTGCACGAATGTGAAGGTGTAAAGTTTCTGTCCTGTTTTAGATCCAGTTTTCACCGTTTCAGCGGAGATGGACCACGTCCGGGCGAGCTGTAGGGCTCAGGGGTCTGTGGCCTGCCTGGTGAGTGATGACGCTTAATGTCGCAGCTCTCGTAACACATACAGTCTTAAATCAGACGTTGAGAAGAGTTTGTGTGATTTGTGTAGTTGGTGTTATTTGTGGCAGTGTTATTATCCTTTAATAGGTAGACTGGTTTTAATGCTAGAATAGAATCAAATGCAAAACCATCCTTTCTCTCACTCTCTTTCTCTCCCTCTTTCTTTCTCTCTCTCTCTCTCTCTCTCTCTCTCTCTCTCTCTCACTCTCTTTCTCTCTGAAGCTCATGATTTTTCTCTCTTGAATTACATTAAACTGCATTTTACTCCTAATATACTTGGAAACATAATGGGACTAAAAATCAGCATCTAAAAAGAGAATTAAAGATGTGCTGTGAAAGACATTGGAACAAACTGCTATGATTAAACTTGTTTATTGTACAGTATAGTACCATATTTGTCACAGGACTATGCGCAGTGTCTTTGAATGAGAGAATGCAGATTGGAGAAAGTGGAGATGTGAAGTGTTTTATTCCTTTTATACCACATCAGTTTGCCAAAGAATCATTTATACTTGTGTTTAATGTTGTGGAACGTCCAGAAAACAAGTGAGATTCTGTTATCATTTGAGTTATAGTTTAGTTTAGTTTAGTTTAGTTTAGTTATAGTGTGGTGCATCTGACAAGTTGTCACTATAGCACGTTCGCCTCACACCTCCAGGGTCCGGGGTTCAATTCCCGCCGGGGCCATATGTGTGTGGAGTTTGCATGTTCTCCCCGTGCTGCGGGGGTTTCCTCCTGGTACTCCGGTTTCCTTTCCCAGGCCAAAGACATGTATGGTAGGCTGATTGGCGTGTCTAAAGTGTCTGTAGTGTATGAGTGAGTGTGTATGTGATTGTGCCCTGTGATGGACTGGCACCCTGGGTGGTCCAGGGTGTACCCTGCCCTGTGCCCGATGTTTACTGGGATAGGCTCCAGGTTCCCCCGCGACCCTGAAGAAGGAGTAAACGGTAGAAGATGGATGGATGAATGGAATAATAATAATAATAATAATAATAATTGTCAGAGCTGCTTTTAACGAAAATTAATCAACAACCTCTGACTAGACAGAATCAAATATTGATATAAAGTGATCTATTAGTGGCACAGTGACGGTTTGGTGGTTAAGGCTCTGGGTTACTGATCGGAAGGGCGGGGGTGCAAGCCCCAGCACTGCCAAGCTACCACTGTTGGGCCCTCAAGCAAGGCCCTTAACCCTCTCTGCTTTAGGGGTGCTGTATCATGGCTGACCCTGCACTTGCTGACATGCTGGGCTATGTGAAGAAAAGAATTTCGCTGTAATGTATATGTGATCAATAATGACTCAATATCTTACAGTTTCATTACTGTTATATACAGACAGGCCTGTTCAGTTGAATACAATGATATGGTCTGTGATTAGATTTTTTTATTTTTTTTTACACCCACTGGTGTCTCTGGCTACAAAAACCTGAACCCGTGATCTATTCTTAAACAAGGCAAAGGACGCAGATGTAGTGTAGCCCGGGAGATCACAGTGATGTACAATATCTCTTGTGGTTGTTTCATTCTTTAGTCATAAACAATGTATTCAGTGATATACTGTCTACACTATGTAAGATAATAGACTGAATGATGTTTGTGTGTGTGTATTTGTGTGTGTGTCTGTGTCGAAATGCAGAGGAAGGTTCCCGAGTTTAACTCAATGTTCAGTATTCTCCCACACCACCCAAGTTTCACACTCTGCTTGCATACTGCTAATCCCGTTCCTGCTTTCATCAATCGCCGCTGGAGAGGACATGCTGAGCAGAAAAGAGAGACACTGCAAACACTAGCAGGGTATACACACACACACACACACACACACACACACAATTTCCTGTACCTGCATCCTAAAAGGAAATGTACAATACAAACCAACACATACTGTACCTGTCTCTTTCCAGTGAAACCATTTTTACTCTGTGATCAGAGAGGAACACACAGTTTCAGATTCTACACTGTATAAAACATATTTCAGTAAAACATATATTATGTTTTACCCTGCATAACACTCTCAACTATTCCTCACACACTCTGTATATGTGTGTGATGTGGTGAACACCTTCTGCAGCAGTTTGTATGTGTGTTCTTGTGCCAGGGTGCTGCCTGGTGTTCAGCTGTACAAACCCAAACCTGAGGACATCTCTGGAGCAGATCGCTGGAAGTATTTTAAACGGTAACCTTATATAACATATACACTCAGGACACTCATATACAAATGTGTGTGTGTGTGTGTGTGTGTGTGTGTGTGTGTGTGTGAGTGTCATCGTCCCTCAATGCAATTACCACACTGTTCTTCTTGTGGTATTGTGTGGGAATTAGGAATGCACACATCCAATATCCTATCTGGAACTCTGGGTATTGACTAATATTCATCTGATATTATGGGTGTCACGGTGGCTTAGTGGTCAGTATGTTTGCCTCGCACCTTTGGGGCTGGGGGTTCGATTTGTGCCTTTGCCCTGTGTGTGCTGAGTTTGCATGTTCTCCCCGTGCTCTGGGGATTTCCTCCAGGTACTCCAGTTTCCTCCCCCAGTCCAAAGACATGCATTGTAGGCTGATTGGCATCTCCAAATTGTCCTTAGTGTGTGTGTGTGCCCTGTGATGGGTTGGCACCCTGTCCAGGGGTGTGCCCCGAGTTCCCTGCTTTAGGGCTCCAGGCTCCACAGCGACCCTGTGTTGGATAAGTGGTATGGAAAATGGATGGATAGATGATCTGATATTAATATCCTCACATGGCACACGTCACATGGCATGACAGATAATTGCATCTTAGAGGACATATTTTATATACAGTGGTGCTTGAAAGTTTGTGAAGCCTTTAAAATTTTCTATATATCTGCATAAATATGATGTAAAACATCATCAGATTTTCACACAAATCCTGAAAGTAGACAAAGCGATCCGAATTAAACAAATGAGAACCAAATATTTTACTTGGTCACTTATTTATTGAGGACAATGATCTAATGTTACATATCTGTGAGTGGCAAAAGTATGTGAACGTCTAGGATTCGCAGTTAATTTGAAGGTGAAATTAGAGTCAGGTGTTTCCAATCAATGGGATGACGATCAAGTGTGAGTGAGCGCCCTGTTTTATTTTTTTTTAAAAACATGGATCTACCAAAGTCTGATCTTCACAACACATGTTTGTGAAAGTGTATCATGGCACAAACAAAGGAGATTTCTGAGGACCTCAATTGTTGATGCTCATCAGGCATCAATGCATCAAGGTTACAAAACCATCTATAAAGAGTTTGGACTCCACCAATCCACAGTCATTGTGTACAAATGGAGGAAATTCAAGGCCGCTGTTACCCTCCTCAGGAGTGATGGACCAACAAAGATCACTCCAAGTGCAAAATGTGTAATAGTCAGTGAGGTCACTAAGGAATTCAGGGTATCTTCTAAGCAACTAAAGGCCTCTCTCACATTGGCTAATGTTAATGTTCATGAGTCCACCATCAGGAGAACACTATGAATAACAATGCTGTGCATGACATTGATGGAAGGAGAAAACCACTGCTCTCCAAAAAGAACATTGCTGCCCATCTGCAGTTTGCTAAAGATCACGTGGACGAGCCAGAAGGTTATTGGAAAAATGCTTTGTGGACGGATGAGGACAAAATAGAACTTTTTGGTTAAATAAGAGGTGTTATGTTTGAAGAAAGGAAAACACTGCATTCCTACATAAGAACCTTATCCCATCTGTGAAACATGGTGGTGGTAGTATCATGGTTTGGGTCTGGGCCTGGACGACTTGCTATCATTGATGGAACAATGAATTTTGAATTATACCAGCGAATACTAAAGGATGTCAGGACATCTGTCCGTGGTATGAGTCTCAAGAGAAAGTGGGTCATGCAGCATGACAACGATCCTAAGCACACTCGTCAGAGAAGAATAAAGTTAATGTTTTGGAATGGCCAAGTCAAAGTCCTGACCTTAATCCAATAGAAATGTTGTGGAAGAACCTAAATCAAGCAGTTCATGTGAGGAAACCCACCATCATCCCAGAGTTAAAGCTGTTCTGTACTGAGGAACGAGCTAAAATACCTCCAAGCCGATGTGCAGGACTGATCAACAGTTACCGCAAACGTTTAATTGCAATTATTATTGCACAAGGGGGTCACACCAATTACCTAAAGCAAAGGTTCACATACTTTTGCCACTCACAGATATGTAATATTAAATCATTTTCCTCAATAAATAAGTGAGCAAGTATAATATTTTGTCTCATTTGTATAGTTGGGTTCAGATTTTTCTGTCAGAAGCACACATATTAATTCTTCCTTTTTATTTCCTGTCTTTCTTCCTTCAGTCCACTCATCCCCTTTGCTCAACAGATCCCACCCGATGTTATTTTTGCGTTACCCAGGTAAGTCACATGACACTTATCACAACAGCTCCAGTGTGTGTGTGTGTGTGTGTGTGTGTGTGTGTTCCAGACATGTTTTCTTTAGCGTAGAAATTATATTTTTATCTTTATATCCTTATTTGTAAATGTTAGAAATTCGCGCCAGTATTTCCATTTTACATAAAGCCTCGTCCTGACAGCGAGTGAGTCTCCATTAAACCTCACTCAACGAACGCGAGTCTGCGCGTGCGCGTCAATCAAACAGCGCGCAATAGAAAGGAAGCTAAATAAAAAAAAAATATTCATCACACCTATATTGTATATACTGTATAGTTTCTGTGATTCTGACTGCATTCATTTGTTATATGGACTGCTCTGTGTATTTTATCGCAGAAGTGACCCCCACAGTGCCCAGCAAGAAGACTCTGAGTGGATGGAAAGCTCTTTCCAGCGCACAGTGGGGGTTCAGACAGACTACCGCGACAGCGAGACTCAGACTGATCCTTACAGCCCTGAATATATATTACATCCAGGAGCAGTGATTCCAGAAATCCTCACTCTGGTCCCATTCTCTTGGGGTATGCAAACATAAAGACATACATTTGTTTGCAAAAGTTTGGGCACCCCCAGGTCAAATGACATATTTTGTTGTTTTTTGAAGTGAAAAGAATTAAACAACTGGTGCAAAAAAAATAATAAATAAATTGTACAGTTGCTTTATAATTGAAGATCTTAAAAAACAGAGAAAAAAAATATTAATTGTGGCATGTGAAAAATTTTGGACACCCTGCTCGGTTAGTACTTAGTTATACCCCCATTAGCAGACCTCACAGCATGCAAAAGCTTTTTGTAGCTAGATAGAAGTCTTTCTGTTCTTGTTTAATGAATTTTCATCCACTTTTCCTTGCAGAATATTTCTAGTTATAAGATATTGGGCTGTCTTGCATGCACAGAAGGCCAGGGGTGCCAAAACTTTGGCATACAACTGTATGTAAACTGGCATGATCATGCATACAGATACACTCACACACAAATGTCTTACACTAGACTGTAACCCTTTTTACAGTCTGTAAGTTTTAGAGCCCTGTGCTATTGCAATGGAAACAGTAATAAACTGTCACCAACCTCACAAATGAAATTACTTTTGGCTTTTGAGTCACATTTTAAGGAAAAGGAGCAGAGCTTAACTTTTAGTAGTATAATATATTCTAGTTCAGTGCACCTATGGGGTAAAATATTATCCAGGTGCTAGAGAATGAGTTTGCAGAGGTTGGGCTGCATTTCTGAGACCTGAAAATAATCAAAAGAATTGTATGTACAGGTCATGGGCTTCCTGCTGGCCTGGACGAGGTGGAGATGATCGAAAGAGCGAGGAAAAAGAGGGCCTGGGAGGCCACACTACCACCTCTGAATGATCTCACTCAGCTGGACAAGAGGAATAGGATGATGGATGAGATGGAGAGGAAGGAGTGGGCTTTCAGAGAGCAGGAAATCGAGAAGTGAGAAACAGTTCTCTTACCACAGCATTCTGTGCTACTCTTCCAGGCTCTCACCTGTGGCTTCTTTCTCACACTGCATAAACAATTACACTCATATGTTAACTTAAATTCAAAAGTCAGTATTTACACTGGGAAAGTTTCCATAGTTCGCCACATTTCCGAGATGGTTTTTCGGTAGCGTCTAGACCACCATCTCTAAGATAAATACTTGCCTTTAAACCCAATATATAATATAAAACACTTATATGGTGTTATGTAAATCAGAACATGGCAAGCATTCAATTAAACACCTAATTAGAGTCTAGTACGTTGATAATAGTCCTATATTGCTCCATAAACACAGTGTAGGGAATTACAGTAATCCAGACGTGATGTTACAAGAGCATGGATTCCAGTCTCCAAATCTTTCAGGGGCAGAAACTGTTTAATTCCGCATTCAGGAATGGTTTGAGGAACATGACGAAGAATTCAAGGAGTTGGCTTCTCCAGATCTCAATCCGGTCAAGTATCTGTGGGATGTGCTGGACAAACAAGTCATGGACTTAAAGGACTTAAAGGATCTGTGGTGCCAGATACCACAGCACTCCCTCAGAGGTCTTGTGGAGTCCATGTCTTGTTGAGTCAGAGATGTTTTGGTGGTACAAGGAGGACCTACACAATATTAGGCAGGTGGTATTAAGGTTATGACTGATTGGTGTATATGTTTGTCTTTGTGTGCTGCAGGCTACAAGAGGCTCGTTTGGCTCTTCTCATGCGGGTTTTACAGGAGAGAAAATCACAGCAGGACAAGGTCACAGTGCAGAAGCTGGATAAGTATTTTTCTCAGCGGCAGAGAGAGAAAGAAGAAAGAATCCAGAAAATACGCAAAAACTATGCACTCTGTAAGACCATACGCACTTACGTCTCTATAAAAGGAAAGGCCACATTAATTATGTCACTATCACTCCACTGACCATTTTCCCCAAAGAAGGTCAAAGCTTAAGTGAGGAAAATAAACAGTTACTTTAGTTTGTTCAGCAATTGCATGCAATTATCAGCTTGACCCTAGAAACAAGTAAAATCATGAAATCATGTTGTAAGTCTATGTGTAACTTCTAATTTGTAACTTCTAATGCAATTTCATACTTATTCATTTACTATTTTGAATTTCCATTTCACTTGTTTCATTTTATTGGCACTTGATCAAAAAGGAAACTGTGAAAGAGAGTAAATTGGGGTATGTATATTCTATAAGAGATGAGTGGGCTGGAGCTCGTTTCCACACAGCTGAAGTTTATTCATCATTTACTCTCAAATCACTGCACATTTTGATGATGACAATTTCGTGAATCAAACTCAAATTCATTTGTGTGTAATTCCATGCACTCAAACCTGCAACTCTGATAAATAAGTCATATGTCATCTTTTAAAATCACTCATTTTATTTGATGTAAAATCTGAATATGTTACAATGAAAGGTCACATGACCAGAGACACACACTGTCTTACCAAAGCCAAGTAAATGACACACTTCACAGGTTTATATTAGTTCAACGTTTCATCTGTAATGCTAAAATTGGCATAATTCAGTTTCTTTTTTTAGGGTTTTATTAAACCAAATCATATACCGGACAAAGTTTACCTCAACAAAAGAAATAAAAGTAGTCTACATGTAGCTCACTGTCCACAAAATGTAGTGTAATTAGTGCTGCAAATAATTACATGCATTTATATTAAAATTTAATGTAAGTCTAAGTAGACCTTTATATCGTGTTGTTAATATTTAAATTGCTCTGTCACAGCTTTGCGGAAACTTATGGCAAATAAGAAGACTATTGAAGGGAAGTTGATGAAACGGGATATTATCAATGAGCACGTGGATTACAGCTCTCAGACGTACGCTCCACTCTCCCGCCACGGAGTCTTCCCTGATCGACACTCACAACGAGACGTCATCAAGAGCCACTTCCTCGACACCTACCAAGGTCTCTAGTGTTTCACTGATTGGTTCCACCTAATATCTAATGCTAGTGCTAGTGCTAGTGTGTTCTTTTGCAAATGTGTTCACATTTTACAGTACAGGGTGTATTATTGTATAGCCGGGGTCATCAACTGATGAACCAAGCAAATTATTTCACCGGACCAAATCAAGCACAGGAGAAAATACTGTAGCAGAGCTGATACATTTTTATTTATTTTTTTTAAACCTGACTACAGTTCAGCGAGTCCAGTTTTCTAAGCATGAACCAGCTCAGCTTATGCAGAGTACAGAATCACATGCATTAAAAAAAATACCCATATTTTTACCTGAATGCTCATCAGATGAGAGAGAACAGAGCTACAGAGAGAACAAGAGGGGTTAGAAAAGGAAATCACTTCATTTATTTACCTTTCTGGTCTGATTAGTGAAGTTACAGGTCTCTTAAAAAAAAAGTCTATGGTAAAAAGTGGAAACAGAAGTATTCAGTCCTCTGCTTCAGGTTCAAAGCAGACGTGTCTCATGTGTTCAGAGTAGAGGTGTGCATCAAGAAAAGAAGACTGAGTTGGCAGTATGCAACAGAATGGTCACATTAGCATGGGAATGTACAGGCTGCTCACAAAAGTCTTTGAGATGCATTTACCGCATTCATTCATCTTTAGTAACTGCGTTATCCTGGCCAGTGTCACAATGGTTTAAATTATGAATTGGTTTATATTTATAATAGTACAAAGGAAGTTTGTTCGGAAATATTGCAGGCAAGTAAAATCAGGGCGGAGGTGGGAATCGAACCACCAACCCCAGAGGTGCGAGGCAAACATGCTAGCCACTAAGCCACCATGCCCCCCAGATAACCAAATATAGATACAGCTTTAGATTTATTCCTAATGAGCAAGCCAGAGGTGATGGTAGCAAGGAAAATCTCCCTGAGACCACAAGAGGAAGAAACCTTTCAGAGGAACCAGACTTAAAAGGGAACCTGTCAAGCATTGCTAAGTGTGCTGGAAAAATCTTCAGAATAAGCAGAATGAGCATCAGTATAATCATTTTCACTGGCATTTTAACTTTAAGTTATTAATACCCAGGTGAAGTTATCCACTGCATATTATCTTAACTTATCATTAATGGTTAAGGATTAAAAGTAACTGTTGATGTTAGCTGTTTATCCTGACCTTTGTAAGCAAGGAGTTTTATGTAACTGGACCATTACCGATTTTTCTTGAATACAGCTGTATAATATGCTATAATTTGCATTCTAACTGAAGGACCCACAAATGGGGAAAAACGACTTACAAAAGTCCGACTCATAGCATACTTTCTCACCTTTTAGTTTGTTTGGTCTGGGCTGACCCAGAGGAAAATAATTTCCATAATTTTCTTTATTTGATCTGATTTGGTTTCACATTGTCATAATTTAAGTGTGTCAGCAAATGAAAACATAGATGCAGGGCTGGAAATGTTCTCGCAAAGTCTTTAATTCATTGATCATGTCCTGCAATTGCACTACTATAAACACTAGGGGTATAACAATGCATTGTGATACGATGCCTCCCGATGCAAAAAAAGTGACTATGTGCATCGTGGAAATGTGCGATTCACATTGTGGAAATTGTCTGAGTCACACATGTAACCCTGTTCCCTGAGAAGGAAACAAGATGTTGCGGGAGCTTCACACGCGAGGGTGCTTCCCACAGCGTGAAGCTCACACAAAGTTGAAAGGGAACTTCACACACATTGTGTTTCTCTGGAGTTCTGCCCACTCAGTCACTGTTTAATGGTTCATCTCATACCATAAATTCACACCTCATCATCTGCTATTCTCTGGTTGAGGTTCACTTTTTCTCCCTATGGCAGTGGGTGACATCACAAACATGATAATTTTTTCTGAACAGATTGATATGTCATTTATTTATTTATTTAGCAACACTCAGTAAACCAGTTTTAATCCATACACATTCCCTATACAATCAAACCAGCTAAAAGGTAGAATGCAATATGTTGTTGTAATTAACATACTGGAAGACAAAAAAAACTTGTCCATCAGCATTCACATGGTGAGTTAAATTCATTAGTTTGCATAATTTAGTTTAATTAATTAAATCTGTTCTATAATAGTTTATTACCTGTAATGTTTGGGACTATATCATTACAAAGATGTTCCTCCAAGCATATCTTCAAATGGGCAGCTGTGGCTCAGGTGGTAGAGCGGGTTGTCCACTAATCGTAGGGTTGGCGATTCGATTCTAGGCCCACAAGTGCAGACTATTTATCTCCTGATGTATATGTGTGTGTAAAAGGTCTGTTGGAACTGGAGGCAGATCTTCCACCTTCGGTCCTGGAGCCACAAATAAAAGTCCCAAGGCCGAAAAAAAACAAAGGCTTCATCAGTCGCTCAGACCGCAGGGAAATTGAGTTAATGAAGACTCACCAGGTAAGAAAACCCTTAATCGTGTCTTTTTATTGGGTGAGAACAGAGGAACAGCAGGCTTTTCCCATGGAACTGACTTTTTGTTAGTCATATTCTCATTCAGTGTGAATAACTCATGTGTTCTCACTGCTCTGAGGTGACTAAGATTGCAAAACAACATTTTAAAATTTTTATTTTATTGTAAAATAGTACAAAGAGTGATCATTAAACATTCTCTAATAGCCAAAGGTGGAAGATACTTGAGTAATTATATACACATATATATACTGAGTGTTATTGAAATTGATTTTTATACTCCTAATTACAAGGAAAAGAACCCTACTTTTTACTCATTATATTTTTATTTAGACCTTCAAAGTGCTTGTTAAAAATCTTGAATGTCTCTTTTTTCTCATCTGTGTCTCATCTTCTTCATGAACATGCTATATGACAACTGAATGGGTTCAGTTTCGCATCCAGTCATTTCAGTTTAGAGCATCCAATCAGGTTGATCAAATATTAAGAATTTTCTTCATCTGTGGTGACCTTCTCATGCTACACAATGTCACCAGTTCACCAGTAGTACTTTCTTGGACCATTTTTGGTAGGTACTCACCACTGCATACTGGGAACACCCAAAAGACCTGTCGTTTTGGAGATGCTCTGACCCAGTGGTTTAGCCATTACAATTTGACCCTTGTCAAAGTTGCTCAGATCCTTATGTTTGTCCCTTTTTTCATGTTTCTAACACATCAACTTCAAGAACTGACTGTTCACTTGCTGCCTAATATATCTCACCCCTTGACAGGTGCCATTATAACAAGATTATCAATGTTATTCACTTCACTTGTCAGTGGTTTCATTATTATGGCTGATCAGTGCACATGCCAGTGCACTGCAGTGTGGAAATTGAGGATGAGTGCTCCTGGCCCAACCTCAGTAAGATGTTTCAATATGCCGGAATAAGCAAAGACTCATATAAAATGCAGCATTACCTTTGCCTCCTTAGTAGCCATGAACTCCATCTAATTTGAAAGAAACATGCTGAGGTACATTTGGCTAATTTGCTAATAATAATGAACTATATTGGCCTGTTTTCTTTGTTTTCTCTTTACTTTTTGCTTTTTAATACTTAAGTACATTTAAAAGTGGGAATTCTTTAAACTTTTGCTCCAGTAATTTTTTTTTTTTTTTTTTTTGCTGTATACTTTTGATATTATGCTTTCAGTATAATTTCTCAGTACTTTGTCCACCCCTGCTACCAGCTAAGAGTATATCAGCATTGCAAACAGGTGCTATGCTGTTTTCTTAAACTGCACAGATGGTCTATTTGAGCGTATAGAGTGCAGACAGTCATTCAGTACATCTGCTGCAGGCACTGAAAGACAAGAAGGTCCAGGTGGAAAAGAAACCCCTACGCTTCCTATATAGGATTGAGAGACCAGTCCCTCGTCCCCCAACGCCTGTGGTGGATGTGCCTCCTGAGGTAATATGCTCACAGTTCTAGCTGAGAATAAACACTCTATCCTTACAGCATCTTGATGTTCTTGGCAATTGGAAAACTGCTGCCTGAAAAAACAAAACTTGTTTTTACAAGACTGACTGTGTAGTTCCTGTGGCATATCCCACGAGATAACAGCGGAGTCCGTGAAGCATTTTGTTAGTGTTGTAAACCATTATTCAAGTTGTTATCCCCATAAATAATGTAATCTGACATCTAATACAATTTTAATTTAGAAAAAAGGGTTCTATAGATGTAAAGTAAAGAAATAAAAAACGTATTATTAACTTAAAAATATTATTGTATATGTTTAAAAAAGTGTAATTTTTTTTTTTAAATTGCTTGTTTGTAAAATAAATATGTACTGAGGGGTGTGCAAATATTTTTACAGCTAATGGGGTTCCTGACTGCAAAGAGATTTTTTTTTAAAAATCTTTTTATATAATATTATAGACAGCATGACACTATGTGGAAAATTTTACACATTTACAGGGAGACGAGGAAAAGGAGCTTGCGGTCATTTTCCTACAGAAGCTGCTCAGAGGCAGATCCATCCAGAACCAGGTACACAGAGAAGAGTACATGAAAGAAATATTTGTCTACACTATGTGCTACGTTTTCATTGACCTTTATAAGTCATGAATTATCAACTCCGGACATGATCAAATGGACAAACGTCCAGCTTATGTTTCCTACAATGTATGTTCTGAAAGTGTGCATGTATGTGAATGTGATGACTGGGTCTCTCTCAGCAAGCGTTTGTCAAGTCTTAATCTGTGCAGCTGTGCACTGATGTAGTATCTGGTGTGTTCCAGATGTTGGAAGGCATAGAGAAGCAACTGGAGCTGATCCAGGAGCTGCGCACCACACACACCCTGCAGCGGGAGGAGCAACAACTGCAGAGAGCAGATAAACAGGTCACACTGGCCCTGCAAAAACAGAGAGAGATTTGTGAGAGCAGGGTAAGCAGATAAAGGGCCTGTTCATTCACCACTTTCACTTTGAGCCATGCTGTGTGATGTACGTGACTGCAGCAAAGAAAAGGACACGAGCTGATTAACTTAACTGACCTCTGCTCCAGTTCTTTTTGTTACAAAGCATTCCTGCTCTAAATTCTTTGCAAGGATATTACTGTGAAAAAAAACAAAAACCATGTTTATAAAAGCAACAGCTGAATGAAAAATACAAATATTCCACTAGAGACAGGTTGACATAAGAAATAAAAAAGCAGATAAGAAAAATCTCAAATTTTTTTCCAAATATTATGTTTACATAAATATAATAACTGAAATTATTCTAAAAGTAAAAAGTAAAAGCTTTTTTTAAAAAAAAAAACCCAAAAAAAACTATGCTTGAACTATCTAGGATGTGTACATACAGTTCCTCCAGTAATATGCCAATATGCCAACATCCTTGGTAAATATGAGCAAAGAGGGCTGTCTTTATTGTTTAACCTTTTGATCTTTTGTTCAATACAATTCACAGAAATACTCTGGTCTCATAGATATCAAACAATTGCAATCAAAACAGGTTTATATAAAAATATTTGTTAAATATAAGTGTGCAACAATTATTGGCACCCTTTTAGTCAATACTTTGTGCTACCTCCCTTTGCCAATCTAACAACTCTGAGTCTTCTCCTATAACGCCTGATGAGGTTGTAGAATACATGGCAAGGGATCTGAGACCATTCCTCCATACAGAATCTCTCCAGATACTTCACATTTCAATGTCCACGCTGGTGGACTCTCCTCTTCAGTTCACCACACAGGTTTTCTATTGGGTTCAAGTCAGGGGACTGGGATGGCCATGGCAGGACCTTGATTTTGTGGCCAGTAAACCATTTTTGTGTTAATTTTGATTTTGATGAATGTTTTGGAACATTGTCCTGCTGGAAGATCCAACCACAGCCCATTTGAAGCTTTCTGACAGAGGCAGTCAGGTTATCATTTAATATCTGTTGATATTTGATAGAGTCCATGATGCCATGTGTCCTAACAAAATGTCCAGATCCTCTGGCAGAAAAACAGCCACAAAACATTAAAGATCCACCACCATATTTAACCGTGGACATGAGGTACTTTTCCATATGGCAACCTCTCTGTGTGCGCCAAAACCACCTCTTGTGTTTATTACCAAAAAGCTCTGTTTTTGGTTTCGTCTGACCATAGAACCCGATCCCATTTGAAGTTCCAGTAGTGTCTGGCAAACCGAAGACGCTTGAGTTTGTTTTTGGAAACCCTTCCAAACAACTTGTGGTGATGTAGGTAACTTCGGATTACAGTTTTGGAGACTCTCTGACCCCAAGGCGCAATTCTGCAATTCTCTGGCTGTGATCCCTGGAGAATTTTTGCATTGAGACAATGTGGAAGTGGTAGCTCAGTGGTTAGGACGTTGGACTTCTGATTGGAAGGTCGGGAGCACTGCTAGGCCCTTGAGCAAGGCCCTTAACCCTCAACTACTCAGTTGTATAAAATAAATGAGATAATTGTAAGTCGCTCTGGATTAGGGTGTCTGCCAAATGCCGTAAATGTCCACACATTCAATTCCAGGTTAATTGCCCTGATGGTGCAAATGGGCATTTTCAATGCCTGTGCTATTTTCTTATAGCCACTTCCCATTTTGTGAAGCTCAACAACCTTTTGCCACACATCACAGTTATATTCCTGGGTCTTACCCATTGTTATGAATGACTACGGGAATTTGGCCTATGTGTTACCTCATATTTATACCCCTGTGAAACAGGAAGTCATGGTTGAACAATTTCCTGCTCCCAGTCACCCAGGTGTACTAGAAAAATTAAAAATATCAACAGGAATATACTTCAAATATATTTTTCTCATATGAATTCATAGGGGTGCCAGTAAAGGTTGCACACCTATATTTAACAAAGATTTTTTTTATAAACATGTGTTGTGTTTGCAATTGTTTGATATCAATGAGAGCATTTTTGTAAAAAAAATATTTACATTTTTAACATTTTTTGAAAAGATTAATAAGTTAAAAAAAAATAAAGACAATTTTCACAGACTTCTTTGCTCATATTTACCAAGGGTGCCAAAATTAGTGGAGTTTACTATTGTTTGATTTAGGGAATTTTGCTTTAAACGTGGTAATAAATAACGTTGCTGTTACTATGCCTTTTTCTTGGCTTTATCCATGTCTTAAGTAAGGAATAAAACATGACAAGGTGTTCTGTCACAGGAAAATAATCAGTGACATCACCGGTTACCACCCAGAAGTTGATTATTTTCCAATAAAAGCATGTCAAAGAGTGTTTTATTCCCAATTATTCCCCCACAGCAATTTCCCAACAATTACAATTTAAAATTTTTGATGTAGCACTTTTGGGGGACATGGTGGCTTAATAGTTAACACGTTCCCTGGGATAGGCTCCAGACTCTCCTACAACCCTGTGAGACACATATTATGTGCCCTTATGTGCAACCCATAAGCGGTATGGAATATGGATGGATGAATATAGCACTTTTAAACAGTTTATAGCAGCGATAAATGTATATTTTGTTTCTCTCTCTCTCTCTCTCTCTCTCTCCCTCTCTCACTCTCTTATAAGAGAAAAAAGACAAAATGAGAAAGAAATGCAGCTTGTCATGCTCCTGAGCAACCACACGGCTCAACATCTTCTGGTTTAAAACTTACTGATTATTACAAAGCTTTGACAATCGAGACTTCTTTCATAAATGTTACGTCTCCACCATATCGACAATTATAAATATTTCTTTGTTAAATAAACACATTTTTTAAAATTTCTTTATTATTCAACTTTATGTGGTGCATCTGCTGTACAAGTTCTTGTGAATGAGCTGTTATAGAAGTGATGACATATTATCATTATCAATATTATTAAACTGTCAGAGCTGATATTATAGAAAATTAATCACCCTTCTGGCTAATTATATTTCAGAATCCAACACTGCTGAATTATAATAATCTTTGATATTTTGTTTTGTGTGTCTGATTTGCAGTAAATGTCTTTTTTTTTTTTTTTTGCTTCTTCCCCCCACATACCCCCCATTCTCTCTCTCAGATGTCTCAGTTACAGAGCTCTGTAGACGGCCTTTCAGGTGAGGTGATTGGCGACATGCTGGACTTCCTGTCGAAGGAGCTGGTTCGCCTGCAGGAGGAAAGAAGGATCCATGCTTTCATGTTACTGGCAGAAAGAGACCGCCGCCTTCGTGAGGCTGAAGAGAGTGGGCGGAGACAGGTGGAAGAGCGGAGACGGAGAGAGGAGGACGAGATCTTTAGACAGGTAAACATATGTCCTCTCCCTAATCATACTTCTGCACTTAGTCATCTTCATTTAACTACTCACAAAGGTGTCAAATATTTATCATGTTAATTTATGCACCATACATTGGACATAGAAAAAAGTCTACACACACCTGTTAAATGTGCAGGGTTTTGTGATGTAAAAAAATTAAACCAAGATAAATCATGTCCAATCTTTTTCCACCTTTAATGTGATATAGCAACCAACAAAGTTCAAGTGAAAAACAAATAGAAATGTTATGGGACAAAAGTAAAAACTTACAATACCCTGGCTACATACATGTGCACATTTGTGCTGAGGCCAGAAATTTTAAAGTGAGTGGACCTTGGTGAAATAGGGTGGACCACAAAACCTACTCTCAAATGACATCATTTACAATATATGTTAAAAATAATTTGACAATTAAGATTAGTTAAATGTGATTTATTGTTAGCCGACAGTTTCGTGAATACAACAAATTCCATTCATAAATAAAATAAAAAATGAAGAGAACAATAACAATAACAGAACAATAAACGAAGGTAAATAATTTGTGTGTGTTGGGGAAACTCTACACATTGTGGCATCAGCAGACTAACATCTAACATCAGACATGTTGATGAGAGAGAGAGAGATAGATAGAGAGAGATTATTATTGTAATCATTTGAAGTATCATGCATAATAAGTTAGGCATGCTACATACCACGTCATACAAGTAAACATGAATACGCAGGGCCTGCACATTATCCTTTTTAAATAAATAAAAAAAAACACCAGCAGCATTCACTGAAGATCCCAAAACTGACTTGTAACATGGCATAAACTAACTCAATATATTTATAGCAAATTTCCACCACAAATAAACACTCAAAATATGAAATAAAATCCATTTACTTACCAATTTGACTGTTTTTGGAGCCCAAACAAATCATCTTAAAGAACAAGATGTAGACGTCTTGGCTTTGCAATGTAAATCGCAATAATTGAAGGAAACAAACCTTGCAAAACAAACAACAACTGAATAAAGCGTCAGTAAAAGCCTGGAAAAGGAACACAAAAGTAAAATGCAGCAATTGGGTGATGTCAGTTGGTCACTGCCTCGATGTGGTTATTACAAGCAAGGGATAAGCAACCAAATATTATGTTTTATTGACTTTTAGACTATCTTGCTCACCTACACATTGGGTGGTTTGCCACCAAAGGGGCCATGTTTTAAGTTGCTTATCACATCTAGATATCAGGAAACGAAAGCTGAAATGTTGATCTATTGTCTGATATCCATCTTTTCATCTCAAACCCAAATGTCTTCAATGTATAGCGAAAAACAATAGAATTGACCTTGCTGTTCCAATACATTCAGAGGGGACCGTACACTTGAAAAGCCATTCTTTCATATTCTTTTTCTTCATATGCCCTAGCCTTTATAATCAGCCTTTTAATTTTCTCTGGTAGATTCTAGACAGACAGACAGACAGACAGATAGATAGATAGAGGTGTGTGTGTGTGTGTGTGTGTGTGTGTGTGTGTGTGTTTGGGGCATTGATTCTGTTAGACTTAGCTTTAGGCTGTGTGTGTGTGTGTGAGAGAGAGAGAGAGAGAGAGAGACAGAGAGACAGAGAGAGTTTGGTCACCCTTCCAGTTAACTTAAACAGCTGACTGGGGTTCTGAAATTGAAGCTATTTGATACCTACAAAACAAAAGAAGGCTATAAAAAAAGATATCAAAGTTCTTCCAGCTCACAATTTTCACTGTTCAAAATGTCATTAAGAAATGGTAGTTAAAGTTAAACTGTGTGATCTGAAAGACCAAGAAAACAGATATAACTGCCAGTATGATGTATGCAATACAATATCTAGATAAGCCGAGGCATTTTGGAAACAAGTGCTACAGATAAATAAAATAAACATGGAATTCTTTGGATATTATAAGCAAAGGTATATTTGATGAAGAGAACACCTTGCCAACTGTTAAGCATGGAGGTGGATCAATTATGCTTTGCAATTGTGTGGCAACTGTTGACACAGGAAACACTGCACTGGTAGATGGAAGAATGGATTCCAGTAAATATCAACAAATTCTGAAAGCAAATTTGGCACAGTCAGTCAAGAAACTAAAGGCTTCTACTTCTACTACAGGACAATGATTCAAAACATGCCTCAAAATCCATCATGAACTACTGCAGGAAATGCTGACCCTATATGGCCCTCATAGTATTCTGACCTGAACATCATTAAAAATCTGTTAGTACAATACATCTTAATCATGCTGTGCATGCAAGACGGCCCAAGAATCTCAGAACTAGAAATATTCTGCAAGGAACAGTGGCTAAGTAATTAGAAGGCTGGACTTAGTAGGTTGTCCAAACGCATGTGACACAATTACATTTTTGTTCCTATTTTTCAAGTTAATTAAATCTAAGTTAAATATGCAGTACCCTTTACCATAAAATGGTGTTGTTGTTTTTTTGTAGTTGTGTTGACCTTTTTTTCATTTAAAAAATGAATAAAATTGTAGAATTTCTGTATCCAGCTATAAGTATGATGTCTATATAGTTATTGTACTGTGTGCTCTCAGGTGATGAAGGTGCACCAGGCCACTGTGGATCTATACCTGGAGGATGTGATCGTGGACAACATCAATCAAACGGCCGAGGCTCAGGCCAGAGAAGAGATCCACCACATGGCAGAGGAGCTCAACAACATCACTTATGCCATGGAAGAAATGTAAGCAACAGAACAATCACTATACCGCTTCCTCAATCCTAAGCTTCAGGTCAAAGATTGCTAGATGTACCTCAAGAGTTTAATCTGTAGAGACGGGCAAAGAATGCAATGTTGTTATTGAGTTTCAGACAGGCTCTTCATGAATGTTATGTATTGAATATATGTTGTGAAGATACCATTAGCCTGGATGTTGATTGTGAAGATGTTATTTAATTCCAGAACGGCCTTCAGAGCCACAGGAACCCATTATGTTTCATATCCATGGGTGTGTTGAGGGTCATAGTGTGGCAATGCAGTGTGAGTAGAAGAGTGGCTACTAGGAATAAATTACTCGTTATACTTACCTTGGGCAATAAGTGGTTTAGACAGTCTGAAAGAAAATTATTGGTCCTAGAGAATGTATGTGTGTACCATATTAAAACAGTGTTAAATGCATGAATGTATGTTGTAGCTTTACAATAACACTCAATTCTGGATTCATATTACATATGTCTTTATTTCTGAACATTTGCTGTTTAAGAGAACTGGAACAGGAAGGACAAAAATACTGAGATTTTTACAGAGTTTTAGGGCAACCACTTTGTGTTTATGTGAAAAAATTAGGTCATAAACAGGCAAGTGATTAAGGCCACAGATACAGTGCTGTAATTCTGTGACATGGAAGGTATGAAACATTTTAGGTTTTTGTAGGGGTACAAGACACATATTTTGCAAATAGGAGCAACAAAAGTGCTTTAGAAAATGATTTTTCTAAAAACAATTTACATTCCAGGTTCTGAATATTCAAATGCTCCATGGTTTAGTCACATTTGAGAATTTTAAGTCTCATGTCAGATTAAAATGTTTTATATTTTATTTTCAATGTGCTTTGAATATTAAGGCTTGGTTATACTTGCAACTCAGTTTCCCTTAACCAACATAATAAAGAAATGTTTCATAAATACTGTACTTTTTTTTCATGCTGTTCCTCCTCATCTTGTTTTTTTTTGTGTGTGCAGGAGGAACAACATGCAGTCAGAGGAGATTGTAGCTCAACTTGTCTACGGCTTCCTCATTCCTGACGTACACAAGGTCACTGCCCGTGAAAGAGGTGGGTTTTTCCTTCCAGAGCAGGAAACTTGTCTGTTATTATTCAAGCGCAACATGAAATTAAAGCAGACACAGGCTGAACTATAGAGGATTATGTTCATACAGGCAGAGCTTGTGATACAGTACGACCATTAGAAACAAATAATCCAAAGAAAGATGTTTATTGCATTTTCAGCTCTGTGTGTATCTCAAAAGCACAAGGAATTCTAAAAGATATCTAAAAAATGTAGGGGCACAATGTAAATTTGCAGTTGGAAACAAGGTAAGCTGAGACTGAACCACCAGCATTCTGGGTAATGAAGTGTAAATGTAGAAAATAGTCTTATGTTTGAAACTGTTGGTGAAAGAGTTAGGACGTGCACAGCTGAGGACAAATGCACATTTTTTAGATTAAAGCAGTTTACTTAATAAGTCTAGAGCCTTTAATTCTGCATTCAATACATGTAAATAGTTACTAAATTATCTAACTTTAAATTTTATCATCCCTTTGTGTGTCTTGGTTACACTTTTGACACCTAAATATGATCCACTGGGACAGTTACTGCTACCTGAGCTTTAGTCTACTCAAAATGCAACAAAATCCAACTTTTTAAACATCGATCTATCTAATCAATCACATCTATTAGTGAGGCTTTAAATGGAGAGCAGGAGTCCCCCAGCAGAGACGTTTTAGATCAGCAGCTGTGTGTGTTGTGTTGGTGACCTGAATGCTATGAGCTCAAATCCCAGGACTTGTAGAGAATCCCAGACGTGTGTCTGACCTCCTACATACAGATCAAAACTTATGTGTAGCCATACTGTAACAGCTATCAATCACAATAATTTTGAAGTGTTTGTGCAAACTGGAGTTAGCTAAATCACAAAAGGTAACAATTTATGTTCCTTTTAGCCAAAACAGCCTGCTGCTTAGTAGTCAAGCATTCCCAGCCATGAATTGTGCTGTCAGGCAAATTAGTACTTCCAACAAATTACAGAAATTCACAGGGTATTCTGTGAGATGGATAATTGCAGTGGCCTTACCACTGAAGTGAGTCACAATTTCAATTATAATTGTGTAGGTCTGCATGGTTTCTATATCTTAGCATTCTGTTTCCATGGAAAATGTCATGTTTGGTCCAATTACAATCTAATCAGTCTCGGTGGAGTAATTAACACACTAAACCTGGGTGTTTCATACAGTTCCATTCAGTGATTTGAAATCTATTATCTGCACAATGACAAAAAAAATCAACTTGTAATGTGTCTTTAATCATAGGCTTACCAGCTTTTCCAACCATACAGAGGTTAAGATGAAATGTTTTTGCATGTTATATTTAAATAAAAATCTTTATTTTTTTAATCTGTTATTCTGAAAGTTATAATTTCAAGAGTTAGCATCATTCGACAAACCTGATGGAGTTCAGATAAGGTTACTATCATCCCAGATGCCAGCTAGATGAATTTATACAGTACAATCAATGGGAAAATATTTGCCTTAAAGACAATAGTAGAACACAAAACATAGTAACCCTGAACACATGACTGCACAAAGTGCAATAGTGTATAAGACAAAAATAAGTGGAGTACAATACACATGGAATTATGGGTAAACTGTACAGTACCTATTAAAAGCAGTGTAAACTAGACAGTAAACTTGATTGTGCAAGCTTAGAAGATTTACTCAATCATTAATTTTCCTTTCGCTTTACCTGGTGGGGGATAAGATGGTCAGTCCAGACCTGTCTATCCCCAGCCTCAAGATTCAGCTCCTTCTGGAGGATCCCCAGATGTTCCCAAGCCAACTATGACACATAATCTCACTAGCAGGTCCTGGACCTGATTCAGCTCTGTAAGGTGTCATTGCCTCATATACTTATGACCTTATTCTTTTGGTCACTACCTACAGCAGTGGTCACCAACCCTGTTCCTGGAGATCTATCTTCCTGAAGACTTTAGTTCCAACCATAATCATGTCCACCTGATAATCTAATCATTGCCTTAAGACATTTTTGACAGGTGTGTTGGTTGGAGAGGAAACCTGTAGGAAAGTAGAGCTCAAAGAAGAGGATTGGTGACCACTGACCTACGGCATGTGATCATATGTGAGGATAGGGACATAGACTGACCAGTAAACAGAGATCTTTGTCTGCAAACTCCTGCTTCACCACCACAGTATTACAGCAACTGTAATGCTGTAATTGATCTGATCCGTTTACTGCTCTCTTTTTCCATCACTCAAGAATAAGATCCCTACTAAACGAACTAAACTGCTCTACCAGAGGCAAGTTCTCTCCCTTAACCTGAAGAAAGCATCCCACACTTTTCCCGAAGGGAACCATGGCCTCTGACTTGGAGATGCTCATTTTCATCTCACCCACTTCACTCTCAACAGCAAAATATTCGAGTGCATGCCAGAGGCCCACTTCGAATGGTGAGGGTTAAAGCCTGTGACGATGCACTGTATAAATAGCATAGATAATATAGATCATAATGAGTAATAAAAATCCACAGACTTAGTGGTATTGCTGCAAGGGAGGTATACAGGGAGTTACTATCTGAATAAATTGCCCTGAACATCCTCCGCAGAGATCAGCCTAGATATTGTCTGTACTTTTTCTCTATATATTTTTTTTCATAACCACCCCTTCTATAATTTTCAGTGAGGCATTATCAAAGGAGGCACTTGAATGCAGCACGTACCCTCATCCATGACAGCTCCTCCACAAGCCCTCGACCCCTCTCTCCCCCAACCAGAGCCTCCATTTCACTGCTCTCCCAGATAGTCGACCAGGTGGAGGAGGCTTCACACAACAGCGATCACTATCAGGAAAATGAACACACTGATTAGGGAATATTGGTAAGAACTACAATATATGGATAAAAATTTATGGACACCAGACCATCACACCCATATTTGCTTTTTGAACTTTCCATTCTAGATTTAGTCCTCCTTTTCTGTTATTATAACTTCCACTCTTCTGGTAAGACTTTTAACTAGATATACAAGAGCATTAGTGAGTTCAGGCACTGATATTAGGTGAGTAGGTCTGGGGCGCAGTCAGCATTTCAATTCATCCCAATAGTGTTCAGTGGGGTTGCTCGAGTTCTTCCACATCAAATTTGGCAAACCATGTCTTTATGGAGCTGGCTTTGTGCACAGGGGCATCTTCATGCTAGAGCAGGTTTGGGCCTCTTAGTTCCAGTGAAGAGAAATTATATTGCTACAGCATACAAAGACATTCTAGATAATTGTGTGCTTCCAACTTGGGGCAAGAAGAACCACATATGGGTGTGTTGGTCAGGTGTCCACAAACTTTTGGGCATATAGTGTATAATTTCAGTTGAATATCATTATCTTCATAATAATCTGAAGTTTGTGTGAATCAAATTTTAGTATTTTGTTATCATTGTGTTGTGCCTATTGACCAAATTGTTTTCTCTTAATACACAGGTGACTTGTGGAGAAACATGATATATACAAACATATATGCTTGAATGAGAGTGAATATAAAACCAGAATCAATCACCAAATAAATCACTTTATAGAGTAATGTGTGTGGAAATTGTTTCATATTCAGTATCACTTTGGTTTGCTTAAAGACGAAAAACTGTCAAACGTACCACAGCAAGCCTATAGAATTCTTCATATGGTGAAAAAGACTTGTATACTTGCACAAACCAGTTCTATTATGCTTTTTGGTAGCTTTTTACCTCACTGATCCCACACCTGGTGCCTCAAGTCTGACCTCTTGAATAAAAATGTGAGAATTATGGATTGAATTTCAGAATGTGCTTCATCAATGTACATGACAACTAAACAAAAGACCAGTGATGATCAGAGTTCAGCAGAGTGCCCCTTCAAAAAACATACTTCCATTGGTATAGGACTGGTGAAGATTTGTATATTAGATTACACTTAGATATTATTTACACCAAAAACAACGTACAATCAGATTGAACCCACTTTAAGCACAGCCACTGATTTAGTTACAGGGAAAATAAACATTAGTAAATGCCATACTGCTGTAATTTTAATTAGCCAGCTGGCTAGTTCCACCTGCTCTCACGGGGCAACACAGTTATGTTTACAATGTTGATTATTCAGGTTTATAGTCAGTGAGCTAGACGTCAGCATATACAGTATCTGAGGTCATGTTTTATGTCAGCAACAGCTTGGTTTATCACAGTCTATGGTAAATTTGCATGGCGTAAGATTAAGCACAGTCTATACATACAATTAGTGGACTATATTTTGTATATTGATACTACATTCCAGTAAGAATGCTGGTTTGTGTATTTACAAATCAGCATATGGGCACAGATAAAACCTTTTGGCCATTCATTAATATGCTTTAAAACAATTGTGAGCACTACAAAAAGAAATAAGACCACATTGAACACTGTATACTGTATGTACTCTTCTGGCACTGTCCAGATATCCAGAAATTGGTTGTGTTAATCGTCCTCTGCCATTCATCATTGTCAGGTTCTGACCACAAGTCTGAGATTATCTGGATAATTTGGTGGTCATCCTTGCAGTGACAGTGATATGCTTATTACCATAGCAACACTGGGATTGATTAAAAAAAAAAAAAATCTGACACAACATGCAGAGCAACAGATGGGCTACAGTCACTAATTGTGCACCTGTATGCTAAGCTTTTTATCCTGGTTAAGGCCATGGTGGATTTGGATCTGGGAAGACTGCACATGAAGCAGGAATACCCTGGATGCAACGAAGGCTGGTCACAATATTGAATGGGGGGTGCTTTAAAAAATCTGCTATCTACAGTGGACACCCCGTGTATATATACAGTGGGGGAAATAAGTATTGGACATGTCAACATTTTTTTCAGTAAATATATTTCCAATGAGGCTATTTACTTGAAATTTTCACCATACATCAGTATTAACTCAAGAAATCCAGAAATATAAAGAATTTACAAAATTAATGACCATAAATAAAGTTATGTGTAATGAAGTGGAATGACACAGGAAAAAAGTATTGAACACGCTAAGAAAAAGCAGTTCTCCAAGGCAAGGTAAGGCAAGGAACCAACTGAAATCCGTAATTATACCCCCTATCTGTGCAAATTAATATCAGCTGGGTTAGTAAATTGATAAAAGTAAATTGTATAAAAAAGTTTTTCATTAATAAGGTGTCACACAAGAAACATCTCGTGATGGGTAAAAGCAAAGAGCTCTCCCAAGACCTTCGCAACCTTATTGTTGCGAAACATATTGATGGAATCGGATACAGACATATTTCAAAACTTCTGAATCCTCCAGTAAGCACCAATAGGGTCATTATCTGCAAGGGGAATCTCTCCCATCTTCAAAATCTCACCATCTTCCTAATCTCTCACCATCTTCAAAAAACAGCTAAAGACCCACCTCTTCCGTGAACACCTAACCAACCCATAAAAAAAAAAAAAAATTACTCTGGCACTCACACCTCTACTCTGTGCACTTTGCTTATTCTGGAACTCAGTTAACGGATCTTGTATGGTAGCACTACTTGTATTGTTCTCTGCTTGATATATTGCTTGATAATGATGCTTGTATTTTCTCATTTGTAAGTTGCTTTGGATAAAAGCATCTGCTAAATGAATAAATGTAATGTAAAAGTGGAAGCAACATCACTCTGCCATCAACTGGCAACACACAGGAGCTCCTTGTAAGATTTCTGACCAGGGAGTCAGAAAAATAGTCAGAACAGTAGCCCAAGAGCAAAGGACCACTCAGAAAGAGCTCCAAAAACACTTGGAGGCAGCAGGTGCCATCATCACAGAGAAAACAATAGGCAATGCACTCCACTGCTCAGACTCACCCTGCAAGACTCCATTACTAAAGAAAAGGCATGTTGAAGCTCGTTTAAAGTTTGCTACAACTCATTTGGACAAGCCTATGAAATACTGGGAGAGTGTAGTCTGGTCAGATGAGAGCAAAATGTAACTTTTTGGCTGTTATACTACACACCATGTTTGGAGAAGAAATGGCACTGCTCATCATCCTAAAAACACTATACCAACAGTGAAGTTTGGAGGTGGAAGCATCATGGTGTGGGGCTGTTTTTCATCACATGGAACTGGCAGACTTCATATAATTGAAGGAACGATGAATGGAGCCCTTGACCAGGAGATTCTTGAGAAGAATCTGCTGCCATCCACCAGGATGATGAAGATGAGACGTGGGTGGACCTTCCAGCAGGACAACGATCCAAAACATACAGCAAAGGAAACTCTCAATTGGTTTCAGAGAAAAAAAATCAAGGTGTTAGAATGGCCCAGTCAATCACCTGACTTGAATCCAATTGAATAAGATTTTTAAAGACAATATGTTTAGAAGAATGGAACAAAATCACACCTGAATACTGCGGCCCATTAATTTCTTCATACAGGAAGCGTCTTGAAGCTGTCATTACAAACAAAGGCTTCTCCACGAAGTATTAAATATATTTCATTTAGCGTGTTCAATACTTTTTTCCTGTCTCATTCCACTTTATTACACATAACTTTATTTATGGACTTTAATGTTGTGAATTCTTTATATTTCCGGATTTCTTGAGTTAATACTGATGTCTGGTGAAAATTTCATGTGAGTAACCTCATAGGAAATACATTTACTGAAAAAAATATTGACGCAGTCAATACTTATTTCCCCCACTGTATGTTATACTGCAAGTTTAAAAGGGTGGTATAGACTTTTTATATCTACTGTAGATAGTAGAATTTTTTATATTAAAAAGGTGGGAGGGTTGGGGGTTAACTACCCCTGTACAATAAACTGGTTGCACAAGTGTGCAAACCCTTTTATAATGAGGCATGTGGTTGTGCTTAGAATTAACCTGTCAAACTCATGTTCATAAGTAATCATCATACACCTGTCATCAGTGAAGTGATTCTAATTAACCCCAAATGAAGATCAGCTGTTTCTGTAGGATTTTTTTAACCTCTTCTTGGTTTCATGCAACTGCTGAAGCCATAGTTCACAAACAGCTTATAAAGCATGTACAGTACCTGATTGTCGAAAGGTATCGAGCTGGACAGGGATATACAAGAATTCCCAAAACATTATTGTAATCAGTATGTAACATATAATTTAACAGAGTGAAGGCCATCATCAACAGGTGGAGAAAATGTGGCACTACAATGACATTATTAAAAATGTCTGGGCTACAGGCTAAGGTGCTATATGGAAGCCCTGTCTCATGTACCGCTTATCCTACACAGGGTCACAGGGAGCCTGGAGCCTATCCCAGGGGACTTGGGGCACAAGACAGGAGACACCAGCCCATCCTAGGGCACAATCACACACACACACACACACACACACTACAGACATGCGTACAATGCATATCTCATACTGGGGGAGGAAACCCTCAGCACAGAGAGAACATGTAAACTCCATATACACACTGCATATAATCAAATATGATCAATATAATCAAACCCACAATCCTGGAGGTAAAAGGCAAACGTTCTAACCACTAAGCCAATGTGTATGATGTGTATACCATGTATGATTTTAAAGTACTTTGCTGTAAATATGTTTTACGGTCATTTACTGTAAATCCAGGTTGACAGTAAATTATTGCAAAATCCACAGAAATGTTTTAGTCCTGTGAATAGGTTGTTACTATAGAAACAATAACATATGCATTAATATAATCCCTTGGTTTGAATTATAGCCCGGACTGCTGACATGATTGGACTATTCCACAATTTTACTGCGTAGCTGCAGAAACAATTCAGGAAGAAAGTAGTAACTTGTCACGTGTAGTGTACAGACAGAGTAAAAATGAAGCGAAGCAGCATTGCTGAAAAAGGAGAAAGCGGGCAGAAAGCAAAAAGATTTTTATCAAAGCCTGTGAAGTGTTTTAATTAACAGATTTTGCCTTTGGCATGAAGGCAAGTTGTAGTTGCAATTTACGGCGCTGACGTCTCTAGATTCACAGATTATTCTAACATTACAGATTATTCTAGTTTTACAGATTATTCTAGCTTTACAGCCAAAGAACAGTGAGGCTGGGACAGGTAGCAGAGTTCATTCTCTCTCTCTCTCTCCCCCCCCCCTCTCTCAGCATGGTTCATTCTCTCTCTCTCTCTCTCTCTCTCTCTGTCTGTCTCTCTCTCTCTCTCCCCAAATGAAGCTAAACTTCATTGTAAGTTTAATGTCACATGATGATCGTGGGACATTCAGATGTGGATTAATGTTCAGTGCTACTTCAAATAAATATGTTTAAATATTACCATAATTTAGAAAAAATAATGTTTTAATAAGCTGTTGTCCTACTCTACCATACAGTGACTTATTGTTTGCTCTTGGTTAGTGGTCATAGTGAAATCGACTTATTTATTAATATAAGCCTAATATCAAGATTAGTTTCATAATATTAATATTACAAAATAAAAATGCATCAGTATTATTATTATTATATCATTATTACATTATTATTATAGTAGTAGTAGTAAAAGTAGTAGTTGTCTATTTTTTGGGTGTAAAATGATTAGATGTGGATTGATGTTAGTGTTAAAATATAAAGTTTCAGTCCTGATTCAGGAGTTGTACAGCTGTGTGGTGCAGCTCTCCTACACTGCACCCAGATGTTGCCCCCTGACTAGCTAACATCCGTCTTTATTGTTTTATATTCTTTGTCACATTGTTCTTCTGTTTCTGTTTGCCTATTTTACAAATATGACTTGATATCTGTTCAGTGCTACTTCAAATTAATATGTTGAAATAGTTTCTGTATTGTGTTATGTTTTTATGCTAGTAACTGCTGTTAAAAGTTGCTGTAAGCATCAATGAGCCGGTGTGTTATGATGTGGTGTGTTGTGGGCCGGGTGTGGTGATCCGCTCAGGACCAGAAAGTCCAGGGCCACTTGTCGGTCCCAGTTCACCCCTGATTATTGCTATTAATGCTGAATAATGTATAGTGAAAATTTAAATATCAATGTTAAAAGACTGAAATGAGGGCCCCATTCCTGTATTTTGCCTATGGCCCCCAAATCACTAAATCCTCCCCACGCGACTCACTCAGTCCTCTGCTGCTATAGGCTACCTTATGATTAGTCCGTATCCAGGAAGTACCACTTCCGTGCTCCGAGCGCGCGCTTCTCCTCAGACCGGGTGTATCGCGTGCGTTGGATCTTGAAAGCGCCGTTTGCTCTCGAAGAACCGACAGAGAACAAGCAACACAAACAATGCAAAAACCGTGAAATCGGTACTCTTTTAAATTGCACCTCGACTTTGACCAGAACAAGCGCGTGAAAAACGTGACGTCCGAGCATGGGATATTACAGGAACCGCGCATGCATGACGTGACATGACATGATTATAATTATGGCATGGTGAGTTGTATTTATATAACACTTCTTACTTCTTACACCATTCGCAGTTCTCAGAGTGCTTTATAAATAACTTTAGGATAACATCAAGTTTAAAGGTGAATTTAAGAATTGTAAAGACTGTCCTAAAAGCACGAGGTGTTTGGAAATCTGTCTGTATCCGACAGTTATTCCAGAGATTGTTCCAGACAAACTTGAGCTGAGCAGACATTACAGATCTGAAATGCTTACCAGGGTTGTGTACTGTACTGTTTGTCCACCATATAGCCTAGAGAATTAACTTCAAGGGAAGGTTCAGGGTCATTTAGTGATTTTTTATAAACAACTAGCAGCACTTTGAAACCAATCCTAAAGCTGTTTGGAAGCCAGTCTAAGGATCGGAGTGCCGGAGAAATGTGTACACATGTTTTTGTTTGTGTTAGTATTCTGATAGACTTTTTATGAAGTAGCCATTACAGCAAACTTTATAAGATCAAGGTGTTGTGTGGAAATCGTCTCACGCGTAGTGTCCACACTTACAGTGGGGTCCAAAAGTCTGAGACCATGTTGAAAGTTTTTTTTCTTCATTTATTGGAAGAAAATGGAAAATAAATTGGAAATAAACAGAAACGTTTAGAATTTTGAACTATTTCAAAGAAAGAAAGTAAATTTTGAATATCTTGATTATTTCATTTTCAAGATTCTGCTCTATTTCTATGTCCCTGTTTAAATGTAGGCACATATGTGATAATGATCATGTTAACTGCATAGTACAAAAGGTCACATTTCCTTTCGTTTTGAGTCTTATCCGTTCCTTTAATGCACATGCTCAGATGACACGCCAGTGCATTTGATACAACATGAATCGTCAGGTTTTGCAAACAATTGGACTCCATGCCAGCTCAAATACGCTGCCATAATAGCAAAAGAGTGATTTAACAAATACTACAAATTCTGAAAATGATGTAAAAATTCCTAATTTCAGGTTGCTGATGATAATACAATTAAATTTTCACTAGTGGTCTTAGATTTTTGGACCCACTGTGACCCACTTTAGGAAAATATAAGATGTAAATCACCTCCAAATCACTTGAGACCCTTATTGTAATTTAAGATAAAGTATTATATTTTTGTGCCAGATATTATTAAGTCATATTTTTTTTGTTCCAGACTCCAGTCAACATCATAGCATTTTTTAAAACATATTTATAAGTTACATATTCTTTTTACTTCTGAAATCAGATGCATCATGCAACAGTACTAAACAGTGTACATTCTGTAGTAAGTGTCAAGATTAATGCTATATTCTGGTCATCAATATTAATCAGTGCTGCACCTGATTGTTAAACACAAGCACAAGATCTTTTTTGTTGTTTGTAATTTCAGGTATAATGTTTTATACATTTCTACTCATGGACAATCCATTATTTTTAATAACAAGCGAATTTAAGAAAACCTTTAAAGAATCTGGATTTTGCTGAATTAGCTATTTTTGTGGCTAACTTTGTTGTCACTTTAATATTACTGCTGAAGCTGAAATCTGTGTCAATTATAACTCCATGATTTTTAGTGGATTGTAGCTTTCCATGCATTAGACCTGAGCCTGACATTAACCTTAAATCTTTCATCTTTTGAGCTATACTTCTGTTTTGTCCTTGGTAAGGTAGAGAACACTTCGATGCATCCTTTTATCAGTGTGTTCAAAGCATTTATGTAGTGCATCTGTAGGATGGTAGTCATTTGGTGAGCGTGTTGATGTTGTAGATGTGGATGTTGTCTGTATGGATTTGAGACACAGTTTTGTTTTCCTGCAGAATACTGTCCAAGCTGCTCTCGGACTGAGCCTTGAGAGGTATTTCCTGTTGAGTCTGAGTTCAAATGTAAACTGTGAGTTATGGAAAAGGTTCAGGTTTAATTTTGAGCCATTATTCTGTAAGTGGAGTGATGACTCAAACAGGATATGACAATGTTGGAGTGGTGTAATGTAGCCCGAAATGAAGCAGACTTGCTGTTTCCACCGCAAAGTCGATTATTTTCCTGTAACACCACATCTTGAAGTGTTTTATACCTTTTATGCCACAGCATTTGCTAATGATTACACTTTTTATTTGTTAAAGAATAAAACGATCCATTTCTAGATGGATAAATTTCTACATTTAATGTTGTGAAACAAATGATTTCCTGTCATCAGTTACATTATAGCAGCTCCGAACAGTCACTCCCTCAGTTTCTCTTGAAATTAATAAAAAAAAAAAAAAACAACAACAACAACAAAAAACCACGCAGCTCTTTACTGAGAAACTTTTACAGATGTACCTCTGATTGCTACAACCACTGACACTGGAGACTCCTTCCAAAATTACTAAATAATCATCTACTTACAGAAAGCTTCACCACATGAGTGTAAATATGTTTTTGTTAAATGAAGAGATGTTTTTAATTTCTTAATTAGTATACGGAGCATCTGCCATACAAGTTCAAGCGAATCACCTGTTACTATAAAAATAATAATGTATTCAAGCGAGTACATTACCATTAACTTGTGATTTTACTTTGCAGCTGAAACTACTGTCAGAGCTGCTGTTATTCAAAATTAATCAACACTTTATGTACTGACCAATCAGATTTGAAAAATGAGAACAGTGATGTGGTAAAAAATGCAATGAAAACAAGTTGAGGGTTTTTCCCTTTCTTTTTTGGTCTGATGAGTTACTGTTGTTTCTTTAAAAAAAAAAAATGCATCAAACTAACAAAGATATTTGACCATGGCTAGGAAAAGAGCTGTGATTAAAGTGTGACTTCCTAGACCAGACTCAACAGCTTCCATAGTTAGTGTTGGGTATGTATGTAAATAAGTAGTATAAATAGGGCGGCTGTGTATAGTAGTATAAATGGGGGGTATATAAGTAGTATAAATGGGGTGGCTGTGGTTCAGATGGTAGAGCGGGTTGTCCACTAATCGTAGGGTTGGCGGTTTGATTCCCGGCCCACATGACTCCACATTCCGAAGTGTCCTTGGGAAAGACACTGAACCAATGCTACCATTGGTGTGTGAATGGGTGAATGAGAACCAGTGTAAAGCGCTTTGGATAAAAGTGCTATATAAGTGAGCCATTTAAATAGTACATATGTCCCACACGCATACTATACACCACCAGAAGTCCCATTTTTGTTATGCTTCTCTTCCTTAGATGTTTGTGTAACCCGATAACTCTCCTTTAATTTACACTTGTACTGTTTTACATATTTAATGTATGAATCAACTCCACAGCTGGTACAAAAATAAATGTTCAATCAGTTAAACTAAAGGTGCAGGGTTAGAAAACACTGATCTGGGTCAAGATACTGACTTTTCTGTGTTCTGTAACATACTTGCTCCCACACTGCAGTACATGTTAACCTTGTTAACTGCGTTAAGGCACGTCAGCTCATGTAAATACACATGTCAGGAACATTGTGTATTTTAAAGGCAGTCCAGTCTTAGGTTTTCTCAGGGTCCTCCTCTGTACCCCTGCGAGTGGCCTAGTCTGGGTACTGGCTTATGTAGCAATGCTGACAAATTGCTCATGTTTTATGGCTCAATTTGTAAATAGAAGCCTGGAGCAATAGAATAAAAGAGTACCAGCATTTTCCTGAAGGTTTTGTGGTCTCCACTCATGATCAGGAGGCCCTTCTGTGTTTCTATGCCTTCGCTGAAATGATTAAAAAAAGTAGTCTCATATCTGTCAGGAGGTATACCAAATTATGTAAGGAATAACACAAGACCATACTGTTATACGATATAGTCCACGTCAGTGTGGTGTGAAATGGCCCAATTATTTCTGTGTAGCACGGCCCGAAGTGTGTTATTCTACTTATACCACAGCGATTTTCAGACTAGTACAATTTTGATGAATTAATAAACAACATATTGCACATTTGAACTGTTTATATTTATTTTTAATGTTATGGAACATCCATGAAATAAGTTAGTTCCTGTTACTGCTTACATCTGTGGAGCATCTGTTCAGATTAGATTATGTGGAGCGTCTCTGTGTATGAGCTGTTAATATAGAAGCAAAACATATTAGATTGAGTGCATTAATATAAACTTATTGTTCATATTCACGTATTGTCCGAAGATACTGTCCGATCCCTGTGGTTATATAAATTTAATCCACACCTTCTGAACAATGCGATTCGAGAATTTAACCACGCTGTGGTATAAACAGAATTATATCTTAAATTCCAAATACTTGTGACTGAGGAATGCATGAAAGAGTTCTACGTCCATGCGTTTATCGTGTGCCCCATCAATTATAAGTGAGTTTTGAATGAACAGGTTTCCTGTTATTTTCTCAGCACCGGGAAGTGTGCCAAATTCCTTCTCTGTAGTAATTGCAGCAAAGTGTAGGAAGAGGCTGGAACATTCCTACCCACTGATGAGATTTTATCAATTCTAAAATGCAGATCTTAAAAAGGAAAGTATTCATTAAATATTCAATCAGCATAAATAATTTGTGAAACGTAGCGTATTCAATTTTCTAAAATAAGTAAAATAAAAAGTTGTTTGTAAATACTGTGGTTAATAAGTGTGTGTGTGTGTGTGAGAGAGAGAGAGAGAGAGAGTGACTGTGTGTAGCATGAAAGTGTACTTCTGCTTGTATGTAGTGTAGTGTATTGGAGAGATGAACATCAGAGTAGGGATGTGACTGTGAGGAAATTTTTCCCACTGGTTAATCGACGTGTGATAACACCGGTAATACCGGTATCACCGGGGAAGCCCGTCCGTGAGAGCCCCCGTGGTTCTCAGACCAAGGGAAATCGTCATGGGGTGATACCGGTATTACCGGTGTTGTCACACGTCGATTAACACACACAGACACGCGCACTATTCTGAACTACGAACTACAAAACAGTACAATGACAAACTCGGTTATATTAAACATAGAACTTTTGAATCCAAATCTTCCGCCATCGTCTTATGAGTCAGCTCGCCTCACTCTCGTCATGTGCTAAATGAAATGTGACTCCTGCTGATCTGTGCTGCGTCGTTGACTCATTCAATTCATGCTGAATTGAGCAGACACGTTCAGTTTTTAACTGTAGCATCCGTTCTGTAACTGAACTAAATTATTTTTATTACTATAAAAAGGCAAAACGACGGTAGTGGCGGTGCCGGGGTGTACAATTGACATAACCGGTGTGCGGCCCCAACACTGTTGGGAACACCGTCTATCGCAACAAGCATACATCACAATACTATTAATGCAGGAATGCTTACTGCATTTGAGAAAGCAGCTATTTAGCCCCTTGCTGATTCTTAAGCAAGCACAATGAAATGTGTTATTATTAATCAGAGGTGATATTAAGACATTATTAAATAGTTTAAGGGCTAACAGTTTTTGATAAAAACTGGCCAAATTGTGAGAAAAACTGTGCCAATTGCTCTGACTTAATGTATATAGGCAGAATTCCCATCTAGTGATGGAAATTATGGCTCTTCTTCAGTGTGCCAGATCATTCGGTTTAGCTCGATCAAGCATTTTTGGTCGCAACAATCACAAAAAACTCTGCAAAATCCTGTATGGACCGGTTTACATAATTATTAAATCATCATGTTCGCATGTTCTCCCCATGTCCGTGTGGGTTTCTTCCGGGTTCTAGGTGTGAATGAGTGTGTAAACTGTGTATGTGCATGGTGCCTACAGTAGTGATGGACTGGCGTCCCATTCAGAGTGTATTCCCACTTCATGCCCAGTATTCTCGAGACTCTGAATCCACTGCCAGCCTGACCAGGGAAAAAGTGGTTACTGAAGATAAATGAATGAATGAACTGGAATATTTTGCCTGTTATGTCTGTGTTTCATTAAAAAGCTTCATTTATCCTGATAACCGCAGGCAGATCCTCCCTGCTGTACATTTACACAACTTACACAGCTCAGATGTTGAAAAGAGGTTTCCATGGAAGCATATTAATGAAATTACATTGTAAGAGAGCTGTGAGTTCACCTAAAAGAGCCGGCTCGTTCGTGAACAAAACATCCCTACTGCCAACATAGTCGATTTGAACTTTTTTAAAACTCAGACACAAACAGAAACCTCTGTTTGTCAATGAATGGCTTTGCATAGTCTCCACATAAAGCTCAGGTGTGTTTTCATGAGTACGCCTCGGGTTATGGGAGGGGTTTATTGTTAATGCACTGTGCAAGGCTCTTTGTTGAACATGTGCAGCAGGTGTTGTGCCTAATTCAGTTTCCCACTCAAATCAAGAAATCATCTGGTAGGACGAAAAGATTTGTACAGGATCTTTCACTTTTCAGAGAGTGGTTCCACATTGAAGACTTGTACGATAACTATTAATCCTACTGCATTATTGATTTGTTTGACAAGGTATTTTATTCACATGATTTACATCATGGGGCTTATCTCATACATTTTCGTAACTCATATACAGTGGGAAATAAGTATTGGATGGGTCAACATTTTTCACCAGACATCAGTATTAACTCAAGAAATCTGGAAATATAAAGAATTCACAACATTAAAGACCATAAATAAATTTATGTGTAATAAAGTGGAATGACACAGGAAAAAAAGTATTGAACACGCTAAGAAAAAGCAGTTCTCCAAGGCAAGGTCACGCAAGGAACCAGCTGAAATCTGTATGTAATTATACCTCCTATCTGTGCAAATTAATATCAGATGGGTTAGTAAATTGATGGTCTATATAAAGGCTTTTCGTTACCAAGGTGTCACACAAGAAACATCTCATGATGGATTAAAGCAAAGAGCTCTCCCAAGACCTTCACAAACTTATTGAGAGTCAGAAGAGTAGCCAAGGACCACTTGGAAAGAGCTCCAGAAACACTTGGAGGCAGCAGGTGCCATCCTCACAGAGAAAACAATAGGCAATGCACGCCACTGCTCACACTCACCCCGCAAGACTCCATTACTAAACAAAAGGCATGTCGAAGCTCATTTAAAGTTTGCTACAACTTATTTGGACAAGCCTATGAAATACTGGGAGAGTGTAGTCTGGTCAGACGAGAGCAAAATTGAACGTTTTGGCTGTTATACTACACACCATGTTTGGAGAAGAAATGGCACTGCACATCACCCTTAAAACACTATACCAACAGTGAAGTTTGGAGGTGGAAACATCATGGTGTGGGGCTGTTTTTCATCACATGGTAGTGGCAGACTTCATATAATTGAAGGAACGATGAATGGAGCCCTTTACCAGGAGATTCTTGAGAAGAATCTGCTGCCATCCACCAGGATGATGATGAGACGTGGGTGGACCTTCCAGCAGGACAACGATTCAAAGCATACAGCAAAGGAAACTCTCAATTGGTTTCAAAGAAATAAAAATCAAGGTGTTAGAATGGCCCAGTCAATCACCTGACTTGAATCCAATTGAACAAGATTTAAAGACAATATGTTTAGAAGAATGGAACAAAATCACACCTGAATACTGCGGCCCATTAATTTCTTCATACAGGAAGCCTCTTAAAGCTGTCATTACAAACAAAGGCTTCTCCACTAAGTATTAAATAAATTTCAGTTAGCGTGTTCAATACTTTTTTCCTGTGTCATATTACACATAACTTTATTCATGGACTTTAATGTTTTGAATTCTTTATATTTCTGGATTTCCTCCCCCAGTCCAAAGACATGCATGGTAGGCTGATTGGCGTGTCTAAAGTGTCCGTAGTGTATGAATGGTTGTGTGTATGTGATTGTGCCCTGCGATGGACTGGCACCCTTGTCAGGGTGTACCCCGCCTTGGGCCCGATGCTCCCTGGGATAGGCTCCAGGTTCCCCTGTGACCCTGAAAAGGAGTAAGCGGTTGAAGATGGATGGATGGATGGATGGATATTTCTGGATTTCTTGAGTTAATACTGATGTCTGGTGAAAATTTCATGTGAATAACCTCATAGGAAATACATTTACTCAAAAAAACATTGACCCATCCAATACTTATTTCCCCCACTGTATCCTGTTCGACGTCATGATGATATCTGATGTTGCTTTCATTATTTAGGCTAAATCGCATGAAAATTTCAACGCACTTTCATGTTTAGATATAGCACTTTGCACCATGCTTGTGGGAGGATCAAAGGACAGGGCAGACAATGGCATTGCCAGATTGGGCTAGTTGAAAAATACTCAGTGATAGACCAAACCTTGTTTTTATAGGAATGAATCAGAATTCAATATAATAAACGTAGCTCCATTTTTAAATGCTTTTATGTGTTCTTTGAAATGTGGTTGGGATGGCAATTTTGCTGAAAACCCCATTAATGATATTAGCTCTTCTGTGTGCACCTTGCACATTGTGTTGGGAAACACCTGTGTAGGTAGAAAGGTACATTTAAAACTACTACTGGATGTATGCTGGATGACTGTATTAACTGCCTATTACTCTAAAAGTTCACTTGACAGAATAAGTCATTTGACAGCTGTTTTTAATGTCATGCTGCCCAACTAAAATCTATGGTCACGAGCCACTGCTGATTTTTATAGTTATGTGTTTTGTTACATTACCTATACATGTGTACATTTTGTCTTTTTAGAGTCTGCACGCTTTCCTCACACCTCCAGGGTTGGAATCCCGCACACACAGGGCAGAGGTTTGAATCCCGAGTTGGAATGTTCTCCCCATTCTTTGGGGGTTTTCTCCGGGTATGCTGGTTTTCTCCCACCATCCGGAGATGTGCGTTGTAGGCATTTACAAATTGTCCGTAGTGTGTGATTGTGCTCTGTGATGGGTTGGCACCCTGTCCAGTGTGTCCCCTACCTTGTACCCCATGTCCCCTTGGATAGGCCCCAGGATCCACGCGACCCTGTGTAGGATAAGCGGTACAGAAAATGGATGGATGGATGGACCATGTGACAGATTTTTGACTAAAAACACCTTGTGTCTTTTTCTAAACAAAATCTTTATTGTTCTGTGTAGCCGACTACCTTATTATTGATCTCTTACCTCTAAACTAAAAAATGTTTTGGGATAAACAACACATCTTGCTGATGTTCTATCAGTAATAAAATATACCTTCACAGACTTGACACAGAAGCCACATGTCCTTCTCTGGAATTGACAGGCTCAGGGGGAGTAACAGGCACAGAGAGTCACAGGAGAGAGAGCGACGGACATTATTTAATAATAGTGTTTCAGCTTGAATACGCTCCATATGGAGATATAAAAATGTGAGTGGCACATACTGCAACTTTACCATCTAAGAGCAGCTAGAAATGAAGGTTGTGCTGAAGAACTTTGAATACTGCTTTAATTAAATACGACTCAGCCAAACTGCCAAGTTTGAATCATTTAATATTATAATGGACATTCAAATTCTTGTAGTTTCTCACTCACCTCATTTCCTGTCTCCAGCACGAGTACCTGACACCTGACATTAGTACTGAACAGCATTTAGTGCTGATTGTTCTGGCTTTATATAGCAAAACAAAAGAAACCAGTTAGGGTCCATTTACAGAACCCAGTTCTGCACTGCTATAATTTAGTGCCAGTTATTAAAGGTGCAGAGAAATAAACTCAGGAAGTATTTTCTCAGTGTAGATCATCAGGAAAAACATGAATTCTGCTCTCTACCAGAAAATCCTAAAGGAGAATGTCCGGTCTTCAGTCCGCAACTCAAGCGCAACTGGATTATGCAGCTAGACAATAATCCAAAGCATAGTAAATTCTAGTTGAAGAAGTAAGTGAAACACTGATCTCCAGTTATCGAAAGCGTTTGGTTGCAGTTATTGCTGCTAAAGGTGACACAACCAGATTTTGAGTTTAAGGGGGCAATTAGTTTTTCACATTGGAGATAAGTTTTGGATAATTTTTGTTTTTTGCTCTAATAAGAAATGAATAAATAAATACTGTACTGTGTTTACTCAGGTTGCCTTTGTTTTATGTTGTATTCCATTTGAAGATCTAAAACTAATTAGTATGAGATATACACAAAACAGAAGAAATCACAGCACTGTATTCTGTAATAATAATAATAATAATAATAATAATAATACATTTATATAGTGGTTTTCACATACCCAAGGTGATATACAATGGTACATCATATTTTTCTACTGTACCGTAGCCATCTAATGGATTCATTAGCACAAGGGGATAAATATTGAGTGACAGTTTAAATGTAGGCTGATCAATAAACCATTACTTCTGCAGAGTGAAGTTTTATTTCCACCTCAGTACATAAACTTGCAGAATTAGTTACACGTCCAGCTAGACCGCTTTTCCAGCTTTAGACATGTTGTAGACTTATTGTTCTTAATCAGGTGAGTTGCAGAGAGAAATATATTTTCACTATAATTATAATTATATAAAGAATTCACAACATTAAAGTCCATAAATAAAGTTATGTGTAATAAAGTGGAATGACACAGGAAAAAAGTATTGAACATGCTAACTGAAATGTATTTAAATACTTAGTGGAGAAGCCTTTGTTTGTAATGACAGCTTCAAGACACTTCCTGTATGAAGAAATTAATGGGCCGCAGTATTCAGGTGTGATTTTGGCCCATTCTTCTAAACATATTGTCTTTAAATCTTGTTCAATTGGATTCAAGTCAGGTGATTGACTGGGCCATTCTAACTCCTTGATTTTTTTCTCTGAAACCAATTGAGAGTTTCCTTTGCTGTATGCTTTGGATCGTTGTCCTGCTGGAAGGTCCACCCACGTCTCATCTTCAACATCCTGGTGGATGGCAGCAGATTCTTCTCAAGAATCTCCTGGTAAAGGGCTCCATTCATAGGGTTCCTTCAATTATATGAAGTCTGCCAGTTCCATGCGATGAAAAACAGCCCCACACCATGATGCTTCCACCTCTAAACTTCACTGTTGGTATAGTGTTTTAAGGGTGATGTGCAGTGCCATTTCTTCTCCAAACATGGTGTGTAGTATAACAGCCAAAAAGTTACATTTTGCTGTCGTCTGAGCAGACTACACTCCCCAAATGAGTTGTAGCAAACTTTAAATGAGCTTCGACATGCCTTTTCTTTAGTGATGGAGTCTTGCGGGTGAGTGTGAGCAGTGGAGTGCATTGCCTGTTGTTTTCTCTGTGACGATGGCACCTGCTGCCTCCAAGTGTTTCTGGAGCTCTTTCTGAGTGGTCCTTGGCTCTTGGGCTACTCTTCTGACTATTCTTCTGAC